>NW_026067946.1:2917119-3173021 GCF_014885135.2 Alexandromys fortis
TGGGGCTGGAGAGATGGCTCAGTGGTTAAGAGCATTGCCTGTTCTTCCAAAGGTCCTGAGTTCAATTCCCAGCAACCACATGGTGGCTCACAACCATCTATAATGAGGTCTGGTGCCCTCTTCTGGCCTGTAGACATACACACAAGACAGAATATTGTATACATAATAAATAAATAAATAAATAAATAAATAAATAAATAAATAAATATTTAAAAAAGTGTCTGCCACTGCACCTGCCTTACCTCTTTTATTTCTGTAAAACAAAATGCACTCCCTGTATCAGAAAAGTGATTTCCTTATTCAGCTTTAAACAAGTGTAAAGAATGGGAAAGGCAGGTTGAGAGGTCCAGAAGAGAGAAGAAGAGAAATGAAATATGGACAGAAGAAGATACAGAGTGAGTACCAAGGTGGCACACCACACGGGATGCTATCATTATTTAATAATAAAATCAAGGGAGATAACAGGTGCTGGGGAGAATGTGGAACACATACACGTGGGATTGCCATATGATTTAGCTGTTGGATAGGACTCAACATGGTAAACCAGGGGTAGGTATTTATTCATTCACAATACCTGAAAAGTTCAGGTCACCCACCTGTTAATTGGCAGAAGAGTGGTCCGCACAGAGTGGAATACTAGATCTGCATGTTAACTGATGAAGGATGGTCCACACACGGTGGGATATTACATCCACATAAAGGAAGGACATGTTGGTGAGTGTGGTCATATAAGACAACCCTAGTGCAGTAAAGAAGTCTGAAGAAGATTTATGTGAGATACTTGGCGATATTAGAGGTCGATTCATACACAGAAGAAGGAAGCTGCAGGTGGAGGCAGAAAAAGACCACGGGTGGAAAAGGAAATAGTAAGCGAGCACTCTTTGGGGACAGTTTCACTGAGGGAAGATGAAAGTTTTCTGCGGCAGGAGGTGGTGGTGACTTCACAACCACGCAAATATGTGCAAGGCCATGGACTTGTGCTCTTAAAATACCAAAGATTTTCTTTTTCATGCAATATATGTTTTAATCTACAAAAGGATATTGAAAAAACTTAGGAAATAAAAAAATTAAATACTCTTCATATTTTAATATGTAACTCACCCTCTTTCTTAAGAAATATTTATTATTTTTAGCAAAGATGATTATTTTACTTTTCAAGAAACGCAGTTATTGTTTGTAAAGGTTGAATCGGAGATAATTCTTCTCTCTCTCCCCTCTGGCAGTGTCTGCCAGCAGATACACTGGTGAACTCTTTCCGGCTAAGGAAATGGATCAGAGGTTTCACAACTAGACACTCTGTGGAGCCAGAATCTTTCCCCCTTGTGCAGTGCAATATCTGCTTTGATTATTTTTATTTGAAAATAAATAGCTAAGTCTTTATTTTTGTAATACTCGCTCTGATCGATCCAAAGGCAGTAGCCATGAAATATTTGTTCTTTCTGCTCTTTTACAGTTAGTTTTTCTTTAATTACAGGAAACTCTCATTATAAATATGTTCTGTGTTATCAGGCAGCATTGGCTATTGGATACTGAGCCTCCACGCCAAATTAATTTTCATCTTTACAGCTCCTACCTTGCAAGACTGTTCCAGCGTTTCCAATACCCGTTTAGAGATCCATCAATGGGCAAACTGCAGAAGCAGAGGTAATACCAGGCATCAAATTTAAGATATTGAAGTCGATGCTCATTTCATATACACAGTATCTTGAGATGAACACTTGCCTCATCACCACTGCAAGCCTCTTACAGCCACTATGCAAAGATGTTTTAGGAGGCTGTGACCGGGAACAAGGTGACATGCTATGTTGCTCCGAGACAAAGGGACAATGGACAAAGGTCCTTGCGCCAAAGGGTTTTTACCAGTGAGTACGGGCACTCCATGGATAGAACTAGTATACTGGTTTTAGATAATTTGTGATTGGAATGGTTTCATAGCCTTTCCACCCCAGTGTTGCCAGGAAATGTGCCTGCTTGTGAATCCCCATTTCCTAGGTGTCTCCTAGTTAGCTTCAGTACCTGACTTGACAAGGTCCAGAGTTCTCAGAGAGAGTCTCAGCTGGGGCACTGCCTCGATTAGACAGGGACCGTGCCATCCCAGGCGTTTGGGCAAGGGCTGTATGAGGAAGGCAGCCGAGCATGGGGAGGAGAGCACACCAGTAGGCACCATTTCTCCATGGTTTCTGCTTCGCATTTCTGCCCTGACTTTCCTCAACGATGAGCGGTAAGCTGGAGGATGAAATAAACCCTTTTCTTCCCAAGTCGCTTTTGGTTGTGGTTTATCACGGCATCGAATGCAGACTGGGGCATGATGTAAGAAAAGGGACGGTCATCCCCCAAGGGCTTTTCTATTTGCACTAGCGTAATGCGATCATTTCAAGGGTGTCTAGTCCAGACCAATAATCTACCTGTTTATTATAGGGATTTCCAAGACCCTCCTACCCTGGTTAGAGAACAGCGATAGGAATCTGTCCCCGAGACTCTGAGCCCTTGCCTCAATGTGCTCGTGTTTCTGTGCACCCTAAACTGTTCTGTTGTCATCCTTACTTGGTCCTGCTCATGTCTCTGCTTGGAAAGATGAGCCTTAAATCCAGACTTCAAAATGCTGATAAATCAGATCTTTCCTTTCTCTCGAGTCTGTAGAATTCACAATAGTCAAGAGGGGAAAACAAAAGCCCCAGTTCCCGAGATCAGCTGCCCATTAATGGGAGAATGAATGAAGTATGGTATACCATATGAGAAATACTATCCAGTCACGAAGAGAAACAACACACCTTTGCATGTTACAACATGGATGAAACCAAAACATGTTAAGTGTAAAAAATTCATATAAAGGATTGCGTATTATATGGTGCCATTTATAAGAAATGTCCAGAAGAGGTACATCCATACAGGAAACAACTAGCAGTTGCCAAAAGGGACTTCAGGCAGGAGTGGTAGGAAAATGAGGAGCAAATGTTTAATATTTACAGTGTTTCATTTGGGAACGATGGAAATGTTTGGGAAATATGACTGAGGAGACGACGGTAAGTAGGGAAATGTGCTTGCTGCCAGGCCTGGTGACCTGACTTCCATCACTGTGTCCCACATGCTGGAAGGAGAGAGCCAAAGCCCACAACCTGTCCTCTAACCTCTATACACGACACATAACACACACACACGCATGCACACACACACGCACGCGCAAAGTAAATAAATAGATAGATAAATAAATAATGAAATGCTTTGGAACTAAATGGAGTTAATGACTACATAACATTGCAGGCACACCAAATGCTACTGAATTATATACTATAATTTGTTTTTATCTTTCTTGGCCATGAACTCCCTCTCAGTTTAGAAGCAATGGTTAGGAAATCTGTAGAACTGATACACACTTTTACCTTAACATGTGATGAAATGTTGTCCTAATAGTATCGGGGCAGCTAATTTTCAGCAGGTATGACTTAAGTCAGTGCCTCCGAGGCTTTGAAAACCGTCACCATCAACACGGGTGTCAGCCTTAATGACTTCGAAAGCTGGATCGCCACGTGTCGTCTTCTCCCGTGAGTAGAGGTTTCCTTTGCTAGCGTGTGTCACTCGGGTTTCCATGCCCATGTCCCGGCAGTCTCTACCCTGTTGCTGATCTATGCTCCCTTCCTGTTATACCATAACCTCTGTGTAGCCTGTTCTACCTTTCCATCCCATAATCTTCCCTTTCTTTCTGATGTATCAGTCCTTAAAAATGGCTGTGTTTATTTGCATGTAGTATTTGCTTATCCATATACTACTTTTCTTGTATTGAAAGTACAAAGACTATCCCAAGTCCCCTCAGACAAGGAGGTCTATGCAGGTGAGCAGCACCAAGGTGAGGAGGGGCAGGCTAGTCTCCGTCTCCTTAAGTGCAAATAAATCTCTTCCTGCCTCCCTTGTGAACATCCTTTGGCTTCTGCTGGGCTGTCTTCTCCTCACTGACACCTATTCCAACATTTTCTTGACGCTTTTTTTTTCGATTCGATCAAAGCATAACAAAGCCTGGAACACATTCCAGGAGTAAAGTAGTGGGGAGATGCCTCACACCGCATAACGACTGCCCGGCTCTTCTCCAAGTCGCAAAGTAACTCAGATCTACACAGGTACTAAGTCGCGGGTGATTTGTGCTAAGGGTGCATCTGCTTTGTTCAAAGACAACTGTTTTATCCTTGAGTCCGGCTCTGTAGATTTATCTCCCACAATTACAGGGCTTTGATCAGCTCCGAATAGGTGATGTCATGGGGTATGTAGCTGCCCTTTTCCGTGCACTTCCCTTATCAGGATACATGTCTGTTGATTTGTGGGAAGCTGGCTGTTTTTCGTTCCTGACAAACGCCAGTGATTAAAATGTAGTGGCTTGCTCTTGTTCCCCTGATAAAGGTGACAGCTGCAGAGTTTGCAGTGGTGGTGGATATCGTCCATGCAGATTGCTTTTTAATGAAAGCAATATATTATCTACCTTGAGACCCCAAAGCCTTCCCTTGTTAATGTATTTTATCCTGGCACCCCGTTTGTCTATGAATTAGTTGCATTAAATACACTCCTTACTATTTATCCAGCCTTTAAAGAGTTTTTCTAGTGAGAGGGTTTTGCTTTCTTCCTTCCCTTTAATAATTACGCTCAATAACAGCCACGCCAGTATTTTAAACCGTAGTTTTGTATAAAGCACCGCCAGGTGGAAATATATGAGTACCTCCGGAGCTAAGACCTTGAGAACCCTTTGCTACACTGAGCCATTACAGGAATAACGAAAGGCAGACGTGGCCAGGGTGCCTGTTTCTCAGCACTGTTTTATAGGGGTGGCAATAATATTAAAAAGCCAAACCTACTGAAAGGCATGGTTAACCACATCAAAAGACAAAGCCAACTGACACATGTGCTCGTGTCAGGGGCTGTGCAAGCTGAAAGTTTACTTAAAGTTTAGATTTAAAGCTTTTAACGGTACGGAATGGAACACTAGTATATGTAGGATAATGAAAAACCCAAAAACCAGCCCTAGAAACCTCAGCAAACCCTTAGTAATGTAATAATGTCTTTGCATCTCAACAGGACATGTACAATGGTGTCATAGTTATATAGAGTGAGGGCCTGTCATTCTGCTGGGAGTGACTGGCGCCTCTTGTCCTCCCGGAGGACTGCAGAGCGAGGCACCAACTCCACACTGTGGCTTCGCAGATAACTACAGCTCGGAGACCTTGTAATGACCCACACACCAAAATTGGAAACAAATAACTATTTGGCGAATGTGTCTTCTCTCTGACCTAAACCCGATATTAAACTTTTTACAGAACAATAAATCAAATCCATTAAAGACAAAAAAAAAAAAAAAAAAAAAAAAAGCCCAGTGAACCAGTCTGAACTAAATCCAAACCTACATATTTTCTCAAACAACTGAACTGTAACAAAACCCAAACATCAAAATATTTTCCAGCCTGAATCGATATGTCATTTGTTTCCAGCCTCTCAGCCATGTTTTCTATTTCAGGGTTATTGTCGAGTGCTAACCATCCCATTAAAGAGGAAGCAGGGAGAGGAAGGGAAAGTCGTGTTTACTACCTCGGACAAGTAAAACAAACAAAAAACAAAAACTGCAATCAATTATTTGAAAAGTACACTTTAGAATACATGCAGTCATTCAAAGAGATGGGGGAATATGATCTATCAGAAAGAAGAAAATGTCAGCATATCATGCTTTAACACACCAAAAAGATGCAGCTACTAGGAATGACTGAGTAGACACGGGGTCCGGGTCCCCCACTGTCAAACATATGAGTTACATTAGACGTGAATGCAACTTTTAACTTGGATCCCAGAGAATTCCTCGACCTTGGAATCTCCTCTTTTGATAGCTAGTTTTTCTTAAGTATGAGTGATACTGAAAAGTGTACAGAAGGGAATGTGGGGGTGAGCCTTGCAGAAGACAAGAAAATCCAGAACCTTGATGTTTCTGGTACCCCAGACAGATTAAGATTTTTGATGGTTCTAAAAAGGTAGTTCGTACTTAAGGTAATACGATTCTCCATATAAATTTTTATGAATTTTTTTGTGGTGTAGATTTAGGATTATACCTCTGAAATGTATTTGCACTTTATATTTAACTAACCTGTTGCATCCATATACATGTAGTGCACATATGAACACGTTTATCTAAAGGAATTGAGTTTCTCGTTGATGGCATTATCTTTATGGAAAAATAAAGATAAGAATCCATGAGGTTTCAAAAGAAATGCAAAACAAAACCCACCTTTTTCTGCATTCTTTCTAAAGCAAAAGATGAGAAAGTAGATGTTTGATATGTATTTGATATTTGCAAGATAATAAAAATTTCCTTCGATTTTGAACACTTAAAGCAGTAACCCCGAACGAGAGATTTACCCATACTGAATATATAAATCTATGGCTGCCACTGGTAGCTAACGACCACTTTTCTTCTTCTTAGGACCCAGCCTACAGTGGCCACATGATTAGGTTCTATCAACAGAGTGTGGGAAGGGGTAGTGTGACGTGTGCCTCTCTAACTGACCATTGTCTACCCCGTTTTGCTTCCTTTTTGTCCTAGAAGCTGGGTTTTATGATGGCGAAAACCTAATAAGAAAGAGTAGACCTTGAATGAGTCCCCAAGTCACCATTTGAAAAAAAGCACCCCGAGAGTTTCTGTGAGCATGATAATGTCCTGTTCTGCCAGCTTGTTGCGGTTTCAACTCCTGTCTTCCGAGTGTTGCCTTAACCTACAGTCCGCATTTGCACATGTACGTTTGATGTAGGGTCTTGCTGCAGAATCCAGGCTGGGCTTGAATTTATTCTGTAGACCAGGCTGTCTTCAAACTTGCAATCCTTCTGCCTCCGCCTCTCAGTAGTTCACAGTCTAAATATCCCGAAGAGTCACAGTGACTACTCTGCCATGGTAGAGGCCACGGATGGGTGGCATTTCCTTCCTTGTACGGTCAGAGGCACCCATCATTTTCTGCCACACGTGTGTATAACATCTGCAACAAACGTATACAAATGAATAATTTTCATGTTATAAAAATTAGATCAAAGGCATGTAATTTGATGATGTGCAGTGCTGTGTTGGTGATATTCAGAAACCATAAAAACTGTGTGGGAAGAACAGCTCATGCTTGTAAAATCGGGAAGGTATGGAGGGTGGGAGGGGCGCGATGATCTTTTCTCTTTCTCCTCTGAACTAACTTGGTTTTATCTAATAGAAAAGCGGCGATTTTTTGTTAAGGGATTTAGAAGGTCAACTCCTGTGGGTAGCCTTCTACACACAGCTGTGTGTGTGTACTCATCAGGGCTCACACCTAGACGTGGCTAATCACATGGTTGTAGCATGAATGAATATCCAACACACCTAAAAGTCCCATTGCATCATTGCCTAACTTTCCTGAAAACATAAGGGCCAACTATCATCTGAGAGCCAACCCAAGTACAGAAGAAGATGTTCGTTTTCTTTTATATTTGCTATATTTTATTTTAGGCTTAATTATATGGTTGATAACACTTTTCAGGATGGCCTTTATTTTTATGATGCAATCAGCTCTAAGTCATTTCCTTTATTAAAGCTAGGTGAATATTGACCCGCATTTGCATTGTGCCTGTGATCGTAGTTTGTATGTCTCTCACTTGATGGGAACAGACGTGTTCTGTCTGAAGTTCATGGGATGCTGAACACATGTAGTTAATAGTTTATGTCCCAATACAGTTATGTATTTTTAGAGATTTGGGTTGCACTGTCTGATGACTGGGGACCCTTGGGTGTGAGATTTGCTCATATAAGCTAATAAATTAGCTTAATATTTCATGGATCCTGGACAAAGCCAGAAGATTACTGAATCAGAAACCAAAAGGGCTTCATATGGATATGAGTTTGCCTAACTTAGTGCCTGTACCTGCTTCCCCATAAGTTGCAGTTCTAATGAGTCTGCTTTTCTTTTTTGTCTAGTCATTGTCAAACAATAACTGAGACTGTTGAGGGACCCACGGACGACCTAAAGCAAAGATCTCTGCGTATTTTCCAGAGTGTCTAGTAAAGGCTGCACTAGCGCCCTCATGTCAACATCTGTGTGATTCTGTTTGCTAATAGATTTCCTTTCACAGGCCCTCTCTTCTCTTTCTCAAAAAGAAAAAAAGTATCCTTTTAGGTTGTTGCAGATAACAGGTAGCTTTCAGGTTCTAGATCTCTCTTGAAAAGACATCTGATGACCGAAAGATGGCTTTCAGGGAGAAAGTCCACTATCAGTGGATCGTGGTGGCACATAGCTGTGATCCCAGCACTTGGAAGGCAGAGGCAGGTGGTTCTCGGAGTTAGAGGCCAGCATGGAATACATAGCAAGTTCCAAGCTTGTCAGGGCTCTATAGTGAGACCCTGAAAAAAAATAAAATGCATTGTTTATTGAGAAAAAAAATGTGTACCATGTTGTGATGTCACTGTGCTTGAACTGTCTAGCCAGGGCGTTCCAGAGAGCAGCGTTGTCTTTGACCAAGCTGCTGATGTTGCCTCTGACAGTGGATATTAAAGTTCTCTCAATATGCTTGTGTGTGGCCATAAGCTTGCGACTGAGAAAAAAAAAGGGTGTGTGTGTGTGGGGGGGTAGGTGTGAATGGCCTGATGTGAGGAGTTTCTGGCCTCAGTCATCAGTGGAATTGCATTTCTGAGCACCCTGTGGCTCAGGGGACTTTGCTTTTACAAGCCCAAAGTGTCTTGTAACATGTGGGCAGTAAGGCCCATAAACACTGTGACACATTTGCACTACCGGGTTCTAACATTTAAAGACTTAGTTAATGGATCCTGTGGAAGCTTGGCTCTTAATTCTTGCTGAGAGTAAATTGTGTCGAAAAATGCTCCAACCCAGTCTTCCTTTGGTAAATTAGTAGCTTGACATGTGCTAATATGTGAAGAAATATTAAGGGTGAAAGGGGCCTTGGTGGAGAAAACAGAAACTAAAACTAAATCTTGGTCCAAAATTTTCCTAGTGGGTTACCCGTGCCGAAAATCAGGGCGACCTTGACCATCACGCTCTCCCTGAGCAAGCATGGCTGCCCTGCTGTGTGAACCTCCTCCTCTCGCTACTTCCCCATCTCGGTTTCAGGAGCATCCAGATCTTTCGATTGACCAAAATGACCTTGTGAGGCTAAAGAAGCGACTGTCTCCAGCCGTAGATTACCAGAAAACAAAGAAAGAGATCATCAGAGATCTAAATAAAAGCGAGCAACAGCGAAGATTCCCAGTAAATCATAGAGCGCAGTGCAGCGAGACAGCACTCTCTATACACAATTACACTGTTTGGCTCCCATGATAGCCTTTAAATGTGACATGTTATTTGACATGTTTGCAATTAGGGCTTAGGAAAAAAAATCAATTTTTTTCTATTCCACTTAAAATAAAAAATGTACTGTTTTCCAATGTAATGCACCTTTTTAAAAATTCAAGACAGACAAAAAAAGTACCAGTAGAACAAACATATCACAGCGACATTATGAAGATAGACATTTTAAGTCCAATTTTATTAGATCTTGTGAAAGGGCAGAATTCAGGAGTAATTACCAGCATGCTGTATTTACTTCCACATCGTTACCCTGAATCATGCTGCCCCCGACTGTGAGTGGGCAACACGTTGGCAGGAGTGGGTAGTCTACGAAGTCCTTTGGGAACTGTCCCACAGAGGATCGGCTCCTTCTGTCCTCATCTGGAGACACAGGACCCGAGGAGGGAGCTCTCCATCCCTAGCCTCTCGCCCTCCTTCAGGGTCAGTCACAAACTGCCCTGAGTTCACTCAGTATACACCGGCTAAGGACAAATACCCCAAGGTCAGATTCTCAACCGAACAGATGCTTTCCATTTTGCCATTTTTCCCTTTCCATAGCTTCTTATGCTTCTTAGATCCACTAAAAAACTGTGGTTAAACATTTGGTTACTTTCCCCCTTCTAGGAAGACATTTTGACCTTACCCTATTTGCCTCAACCACTTGTAAGTGGTATGTCATAGTAATAATAACAGCAGAAGATTTTGCATCGATGGAGCAGGCCCCATACTTCAGGCACTTCCCCCGTGACTTTCTGAATCATCTCAGCTGACCTCCCTGTGACCCTGTAGTAGCCAATTTTCAAAAGACTAAGGGATTCCGACAAATCCCAAGTAAACCATTCTCGTTCTTCTGTTTTCCTAATTATAGCTTAGTTGTCATAAAGGACTTGTTGTTCATCTCAGACTGGCCTGGTACTGTTCCAGAACTTTCACCCTGGTCTCCTTGGTGTCTTGTTACCCCAGGAGTGAAACTCTGGGATGGATATTAGCTGGAACAAACCAAGCTTTGCAATAACCCGTAAACCTGCTGGTCCTGATCTTCCATACTGTGACTATGTCACCAAGAGGGCAAAAGGGACTTTGCAGATATGACCGAGATGGGAATGCCATTCTGTATTGTTCAGCGGGTGCAGTTTCCAAGGTCTCTGCAGGAGAACGACAGTGTCGGAGTCAGAGAGAGACTGGGAGAGGAAAGTGATGGCGGGGGTGGGTGGTGGGTGGAGGGACCTTGGTAGGAATTCAGGTGGTGATGGAAAAACCACGAATAGATGCATGTCCCTTAGCTTCTATAAGGAATATAGCTCCTCTGATCTGAGGCCACTGAAACCCATTGTGGATTTTTGACCCCCAGAAAGACAAAGAATGTGTGTTGCTTTAAGTCGCGAAGTTCTGGTAATTTATTTCGGCAGCTTTGGTAGCAAATTCGAGCTTTCTTGCTATCTTAAGTGTTATTATACGGCCTGAAGAACTACCAGGGTTCTTGAGGGGCAATTTTAATTGGCAGCTTGACCCAGTTTAGAATCCCTTAGGAAGGGGTTATTCCAACAAGGCTGGCCTGTGGGCGTGTCTGTGGAGGATGGGTTTGATTATGTTAGGTGACATAGGAAAACACAGCCCAGAAGGAGGTGGCATCAGACCCTGAATTGGATAAAAGAGAAGATGAGCAGAGTCTTACCATGTGTGGATTCATTCTCTCTCTGCTCCTGGATTTCCACGCATAGAGTCACTGTCTCCTGGGAGTGGGAGCTAAAAAAAAAAAAAAACAAAACCAAAACAAAACCAATGGTTCCTTCTCTAAGTTGCTTTGGTCAGCAACAGGGAAAGAAACTAAGACAGGGTCCCAGAGAGGAGGCTGTAGAATCTGGAGGGCTCTTGGGAGGAAGCCATCCTGAGAGGCCCTCGGGTCAGGCAGAGGCAGAGGCTCGCACCCAGGGCTGCACCCTCACCGCAAACACCAGCAGCACGTTCAGTGGGTTAAACCGCCCATGGAGGGAATAATGATTCAGGACACAGAACTCAGGAAGCCGCTGCGCTCACAGCTGTGGTGGTTACCACAGACCAGGATTGGGTCTAGATTAAAGTCAGCCATGGGAGGAAGCACAAGGGGTAGCGACCTGGAAGCGTCCCAAACCCAGAGGCTCCCACCGAATCCTCTACAGTCTCACGTTCCTGGCACCCACATGTGACAGAGTTGGTATGTGGCAGGACGGGATTGCCAACCAAGGAGTCTCAAGGGAGATTTCATTGGGGCTCCATCACATGGGCACAGTTAGTGATTGATTGCCTGTGTGCTTGATCTCAGAGTTTGTAAGTCAACTGATACTGTGTGACTCAGAAACTCTATCCTATTTTGTGCTGTGGTGTGTTTTGGGTCAGTCCCAAACCTAAATACAATCCGGTGTGTGTGGGGTGTGTGTGTGTGTGTGTGTGTGTGTGTGTGTCCAGTTTGTGCTGAATATTACAAGGTTAGACTATTCGGCTTGACCCAAAGACTCCCAGGTACGCCCACAGAATTGATTAAATATAGAAACTAACTGAATGGCACCTTTCACTTGGGAAAATTGTATTCTGTATTTTCTGAAGAGAGAAGCCACTGCAGGATTCAATGCCCAGGAACAGAGTATAAAAAGTCATTCTCCTTCTGTGTGATTTTTTTTGAGTTAATCATCTACCTAATTTTAATGTGTAAAATTGGAATAAGTGGTTTTTCAAAAGGAGAGCATACTTCGCAGTTTAATAGCATTAGTCCTAGCTCATGTCTCCAATCCCAGCACTTGGGATGCTGAAACAGGAGGATTGCCATGACTTGAAGGAAAAACTGAGCTATGTGGTTCTTTCTTTCTTTCTTTCTTTCTCTCTCTCTCTCTCTCTCTCTCTCTCTCTCTCTCTCTCTCTCTCTTTCTTTCTTTCTTTCTTTCTTTCTTTCTCTATGTAGTCCTGGCTGTCCCGGAGCTCATTATGTAGACCAGGCTGGTCTCAAACTCCGAGATCCACCTGCCTCTGCTTCCTGAGTACTGGGATTAAAGGTGTGCACCACCACTGCCCGGCTGAGGCCTTGTCTTAAAGAATTTAACTAACTAACCAAATACCAAAAACTTAGGGGGAAAAGTCATTGTTCTCTGTAGTAAAGCCTCTGGGGAAACAGAATAAAAATCACCAGAGGTGAGGGATGGAGGATGGGAGTGGGTGGGGGGTGAGTAGGTGGTACATGGGGGTGGGTTGTGGTGGTAAATGGGGTGGGGGTTGTGGGGGTGGCGTGGTGATGCTGTGGGGTTGGTGTGGGTGTGGGCGTGGGGTGGGGGTTGTGGGGGTGGCGTGGTGATGCTGTGGGGTTGGTGTGGGTGTGGGCGTGGGGTGGGGGTTGTGGGGGTGGATGGAGGTGGGGTGGGGCATGGGGATGGGGAATGGGGGTAAGTGGGAGGTGGGCATGGATGGGGGTGGAGGGTGGGTATAGTCTTATTATCTTAAGAGCTACTTGCTTAGACATTTCCACAAACTCAAAAGATTCAGCAGGTTGACAACACAGAATCCTTTATAAAATCTGAATTTCGGATAAATGCTGAAAAAAGTTCTTTCTCTATGCCCCAGATGTATGTATAATTACTACATGCCATTCAAGTTATGTGTGAGTATGTGGGTTTATATAAGATTTCGGGGCTGGAACCCAGGGTCTTGTGTGTATTAGGTAAGTGCTGTATCAGTAAGCAATATCCTCAGTCTCTCAATAAACATGTTAGGGAAAAAAATCAGTTAAAACCCGGCTTATGAAAGTGCATAGAGTATGATCTCATCTAATTAACGCTTGTATTTGAGTGCTTGCTTATACTTATATTTACACACGTACTCAAAATGGGGGTGGAGGGAGGTAGGAGAGAAAAATGATGGGTACGTGCAGCATCTCCACATGGTGTGTGAAGACTTCTTTATTTCCCTTCCCTCCTTCCTTCTCTCCTTCCTTCCTTCCTTCCTTCCTTCCTTCCTTCCTTCCTTCCTTCCTTCCTTCCTTCCTTCCTTCTTTCTCTTCTTTTTCCTTTTTAAAAAAAATTTTAATTTATTTATTTTAGAATGAGGCTCATGTAGCCTAGTCAGGCCTTTAACTTGCTACATTGCAGAGAATGACCTTGAATTTCTGCTCCCCCCCCCCACCTCCCAAATGCTAAGATTATTTGCATGCGCTATCCTGCTCAGTTGTCCTGGTTCTAGGGAACCCAAGGCTTCCTGCACACTGGATTAATTCTCTACCAACCAAACTTCATCCTTAGCACAACAAAGGTTTTTACTCTATTGTAATTCTCATTAGTGTCATTTTCATTATACATCTTATTATTATAATGTAAAATGTTTAAGACTGCTTGTCTTTCCATTTCTTCTAACAATAAATATTCTTCAACGCATTGCGTATAAAATATAGCTGAAGCTCATTGGAGAAAAACATAGTATTTCTTCCTTTGTTCTACTGAACATTGACTAAGCAGTTTCTGAGTTCTCCTCCTTAAAATGCCAAGGATCTCCATAGTGACAGCAGGCCTGGTAAGTGTTGG
This sequence comes from Alexandromys fortis, assembly GCF_014885135.2. Classification (NCBI taxonomy): domain Eukaryota; kingdom Metazoa; phylum Chordata; class Mammalia; order Rodentia; family Cricetidae; genus Alexandromys; species Alexandromys fortis. Next base: position 2,930,978 of record NW_026067946.1, read on the forward strand.
TGGCCACAGCATTGATCTTGGAGGTTTTCTTTGTTTCCGGAGTGGAGGAGAGTTAAAATGTGGCTTCCGCATGACTACCTTCCCCTTGCTATTTTTAGCACATAATCTCTTGTTCATGACTTTTCTATTTTACCACCTTGCCTTTGTCAGGGAGTGAGATTAAAGGGGCTGGAGTGAAATTGAAAAGCCTATGAAAGTTTCTTTTTTTCTTGAAGGCACCCAGAAGGTTAATTCATAAAAGATGAAAATTTGTACATTCGCCCCAAAGCTGTGCTCTGCTTTTTCTGGTCCATGAAAAGCACTGTGGTCAGCACCACTAGAAGAAACTGAATACTCTTGAGAAGAGAGAGAGAGAGAGAGAAAATAAGATCTTATTTAGTTTGGATTTGTTTTGAATGACTTCCTTCTTACCACGAGTCCTGTGGATTTTGTTCTCATTGTAGAAAGAAGAGATAAAATAAAACAAAGTCGGAGGAAGGAAAAGGGAAAACACTTCTGTCACCATGGATGGTCCTGGGAGAAATCAATGAGGGAAATGGGAAGCCTTTAAAAAAGAAAGCCCAGTGGTCTCGTGTGCTCTGAGCAGAAAAACACACCTTCTTGGGGCACATGGAAAACTTCCTCCACCAGCCTTCTTCCTGGGCCTACTCAGGTCAGGCTGACAGCCATGCCCCACAAGCAAACACGCAGCATCTAGATTTTATGACAGAAGTGTGGACATTTATTTCTCCGACAACGCACGACAAGACTGCTTTGTGGCGGCCACTAAGATCTCAGAATGGTCCCTCTGGGGGAGAAGAAGGGGTTAACAGAGTCAGGTCATGTGAGGGCTGAGCTTTCTGCCAGCTGCCACCTTCTGGGTAGTATAATTTCCAGAAATCAATAACAGAAGGCTGCTGCGAGGACATAAGATGCTGAATAACCAAATAGGAAAAAAAGCAGGGGACAAGGGAGGGAGCGCCACTTGCTCATCCTGGTGGTTCCTGGTTGGATGCCATGGAGAAGGCTTCTCAGGACAGTGAACTGCTCAACTGAGCCTTGAAGAGCTGGCGGGGATGGCGGGCAGAGGGGATCAGAGGGGTCGTGAAGTTGTAGGGTCCAGAATACAGCTGGGAAATCTGTGGAGAGAGATGGGAGCCTAACTTTGTGGCCGGAGTTGAGGCTGTGGGGATAAAGGGACAGGGCGGGTACCAAATGTATTTACAAGACAAAGTAGGCAAAATTGGGTGAGAAATGAAGCGCGCTTGGTGGTGAATATGGGCAGTTGCGTGGGACAGGCTTCTCTGCTGCCTCTCGAACAGCCGAAGATAGTGGTCGGGTCCCTGGTGACGAAGGCAATGAGGCCCACATAGTAATGACATCGTCCACTAAGGTATAGCTAAGGAAAGGGGGGGAATTAGGGACAGGAATAATAACGATTTGGGTTTAAACATCCTGAGTTTCAGATTTCTGGTGGATTGTGCTTTCCAGACATAGTTCCAATTATTATCTTGTATCCCATGTGCTCTTTTCCCTATGTGATGCGCACACAGTTTGTAATGGAGAGCTAAGGGGCTCTGTGTTCTTCTGCTTTGAGCCTGGGTAGGCCTTTTGTAGGCAGAGTTTTTCATGGGACTATGGATCAGCTCCGCCCCACCAGACTGGCTCCCAAATAACCACACAGAGAATTAATATTATTTACAAATGGTTGGCTGATAGCTTATGCTTGTTATTAACTAGCTCTTACAACTTAAATTAACCCATATGTATACATAAATATACATATATACACACATATATATGTGTGTGTATATATATATAGTTTTTCAAGATAGGGTTTCTCTGTGTAAAAGCCCAGGCTATCCTGGAATTCGCTTTGTAGACCAGGCTGGCCTTCAATTCACAGGATCTGCTTCCCTCAGCCTCCCAAGTGCTGGGAATAAAGGCCTGTGCCATCACTGACCAGCTTAACCCATATGTTCATCTGTGTTCTACCACGTGGCTCGGTACCTTATCTCAGTATTCGTCTCCTGATTTCTCTGCCTCTCATTTGCAGCCTCTGAGACTCTGCCCTTCTTCTTCCCAGAATCCTCCTAGCCTGGCTCTCCCGCCCAATCTCTTCCTGCCCAGCATAGGCCAGTAAGCTCTTTGTTAACCCATGAAAGTAATACATATTTACAGTGTCCACAGATAGTTCCACAGCAGCTTTGTCATTGCCATGACAAAGGCATAAGGGAATCTCTTCTCTGTCTCCCAAGTCTTGCTCTATGTACCATGCTCTGCCGTCCTGGGATGCTGCTTTCCAGTTGTGAGGCAGAAAAAATAAAACTGACTTCTGTAGAGAAATCATGTGGAGAAATCCCACGGAAGCCTAGCTCACAGACTAGCTGAGATCCCAGCCAGAAGGAGTATCGGCCGTCAGATATGCAAACATATACATACACAGATGATTTCAGGTCACAACGACTGAATAGCTAACATACGACTCTGGAATATTCTGCTGGAGTTCCAAATCCTTCACAGACAAGTCCTCTTGCTTGTGGACTATTTGACGTTAAGACCAGCGATCTGCAAGCCTCATGTCGCTGAGCTGTGGAGTCATTTGCCATTCAGCAGTACCTGAAACAGACAGGTGTGAACAAGAGCATCACAGAGCACTCCGAGGCAGCTGTGGCAGAAGAAATCTGGAACTCTGAAAAACACTGCCAGTGTTCTGACAGAGAGGCAGAAGTAACTTAAGGAAGATTGGGTAGATACTGGCATGCTTGGGTAGAGTCATGGGAACAGTGGGCCAGCTGCTGGTCACCCTCACTTCACTGTCCCGTCACAGGGAAGAGCCCAGGGATGTGCAGAACTGTTTCCCACCTCCCTGGGTCCTTTTGTAGAGATGGCGGAGGTAGGCATCCAGAGAGAAACAGAGGCTGCTGCAGATCTAGGCAAGGCCTGGCATTGCATCCTAAATGCAAGTTTTATTAAGAACCCCAGAGCAAGGAGTTGTAAGGAAAGTTGCCTCAGACTTCTTCCGGGAGAGAGCAGAGAATGAGGGAACGGGAGTGACTGCTAATTACAAAAGTTCAAACAAAACACAGCCTAGGACTCTCCAGTGAAAGAGGTGCAGAGGAGTCCAGCTCTGAAGTCAGGCCAGGCGGTGACACCGAGGGGCTGGAGGACAGTGTTGAAGTCTAGCGATCTTCAGTCGAAATTCCCTGGTCAGTCTTGTGTTTCCACCACATCCCACTGTTCCAGGATTCTATTTCCTGGACTGCCAATCAAGGGCAGCAGGCACCGCAGGAGAGCAGGGAGGATTGACCAGAAGGTATTGGGGGTGTGCAGCGCCAAGAAGGGAGGAACAAGTGGGAAGGAATTCTGTGGCCGGAGTCTCCGCGCCTCTCTGGGACACACTGTGCACGGCACTGAGAAAGAACAAGAGCACAGAAGCATTGGTCGAGCAGAAATTTCTAGACTACCATTTGCCAGACTTTATTCACAAGTCCTTGATGGACCATTGCTCCTTTACCACCCTAGGTCCAAGATGGAGAAATCTAGGTAGGAAGCGGCTTTGAACAAAACCCTGAAAGAAACAGGGCCACATCCCAGCAGGGAAAAGCAGCAAAGAGACATTTGCACCAGCTCATCTGAACTGAGGGCTTCCAAGTCCAGCCTGTGCCTCTTTAGAGTTTGCTCTTACTCTGCAGGAGACACAGGCTTCAAACATATTGGGAAGGAGTCAATCTCTTCTTCCTATTGGACTATTTCCACGGCCAAGTCACAATCTAAAAGATGGACCTATTAAAACCCCAGTGTGATTTATCTTTTGAAAATAAAGATTTATTTTATCTTATATTTTTTAAAATATCTGTGTCTACATGTTTCTATACAAGGACCCCCGGGGCCGGGAGAAGCAGGGGAGCCAGAGATCTCAGCAACAGCACACTCCTGAATATGAGTGTTGGGAGCCTGGCTCGGATTCTCGGGAAGAGCGGCTAGGACTCTCTACCTCAGAGCCGTCTCTTCAGGCCCATCTGCTAGACTTTTAAGAAGGTTCAGTGTGACGGAGTGAGGTGATCAGAGCTGGACATAAAACCCAGTGGTATTTCTTTTCAGCAAGAGCGAATTCTGAACCTAAACCCGAGTTTCCTCACGAACATCGTGGCATAAAATGTACTAAGCACCCTGCAGAATTTTTAGGAAGATTAATTAAGTCAACAAATGATGTTGTACGTATATCCCAATTTACTGGGTCAGAGGCTGTGCAAACGGGATGTACAAATGTAATGTATAGTCAGCGATTTCAGCTCTGTTTCCCATGAGAATTTCTTGTCTCTAAGGTGGAGATAAGAAAACCGACATCTTGAAGAGACTACAGAATTTCCCCACGAACCAACACAGGTCTTAAACTTGCTGCAAAAGCAGGATTTGAACTCAAGCTCTCCTAGATGAAAACTTATTTTAAAACAGTAGCGAGTCCCTTGCTATGCTAGATTCTAACCTTATTGGTAAGGGGCAGAGTCAGGCTTAAACCAGGTCTCCTGTCTCTGAGCTGGACTTGTGTTAGGGTCTTGATCTTCTGGGATCAAATCCTAGGAAGCGCGCACCAGTAGGCCGTGAACGATCACATATGCGTGTCACGAGCGCCCTCTACTGGCCCTTTTGAGAAGTGACAAGGGCCATCAGAATTCATTCTGTTTACTGCATCTCATAGCCTTTGATCTCACCCCACTCACCATCCGTTTTTCTTAACCGGACACTTTTGTCAGTTTTATTCATATTTTTAGACCTTTATTTATATTTTATTAGAAAGTCATTCTAAGTATTTGGAAACCTATGACTCTGTATAGTGAGTTTTGTTTTGATTTTTTTTTTCCTGATTCTCCACGACCATGCCCCTAGGATTCCAACACATTCTCCCTGTGCCCCAATCCACCCCCGCCCTGCCCCAATGTCATTCAAAAATAATTTTGCTTGGAGAATTGTCTTCCGGCCAGTAAGAGAGCATGGGGGCACAGTCTCACCGGGCGATCCTCTCCCACCTTGTGATGGGAGATGTCTTGCCTTGATGTCTTTGAGAGGATGGAGGAGAGCATTGGATACAGTATCTAACACCAGGCTGTGCTTGTATGCACACCAAACTGCCTGGCAAAGCTTCTGACCCCTCTGATGTGCTGGACTTGGAATTACAATGTCCAAAGCTACCTGACTGCAAAAGCCTCGGTTAACATTCTTCTGCTTGAAGCGTGGCTGTCGGATTTCTTGGCATGGCTTAAATGCTACACTGTGAACTGTTAATTAGCTCCCTAGGTAAATGCGCTTTCTGGGCAAGTTCGGGCACCTGACTGTAAGCCCGGACACCCACATGAGAAGAAAAGAACTGACTCCCAGAAGTTATCCTTTGACCTCCTCTCATAGGCCATGTTACCTGTGTCCACACACACACATCATACATGCCATGATTAAAAAAATAACTGGATACTGCACTGGTTGAAGTCTAATTTTAAAAATAACTCACTGCCTCTCTTCCCCTTTCTCTGTTCCACTCCCAGTGCAGAGAGACTGGAAATGCACATTAGGAAACATCATGGTGGCCTGTTTACTGGCTCAAATGTATCCATGAGTCAAAAATAGCTTCTAGAAACATGTTTGGGATTAAGTTCTTTTGTTGTTGTTGGTTTTTTTTTTTTTTTTTTTTTTAAGAATTAACTTCTTAAGTGAAACAAAACCAAAACCAGACATTTGGGAATCTAACTTCAGAATTCAAGCAAGTTGGTTTGACATGCCTATATCCTCTCTCTCTCTCTCTCTCTCTCTCTCTCTCTCTCTCTCTCTCTCACACACACACACACACGCACACCTCTTTGACTCAGGGTGTCATCATGTCCCTAGTCTGTCATCTAGTCTGGCTTTGAGATCCAGCCCTTCCTGGCTTGGTCTCACACGTGCCAGGTGACAGGAATGAGCTGACATGCCCATCCCACCACTAAGGTTCTAAGTTAATACTGCTGTATCTGAAGAGAAGCACACTGGTGGTCATACGGTTGCTCCCACAGAGTCCGTAGGGAGACAGTGCTTCTAGGTGAATTGCATGGGACCACTGTTCCCAGGCCCATAACAAGCTCTGTAAACGTCAAGAGACGCAGGTATTTGGAATAAGGAACTTTTCGCTGGGCATTTCATAGTCTGTGTCAGTCACTGGCCCCTGATGATGCTGAATGTGTCTATACTCTGCATCCGTTACTGGCCCCTGATGATGCTGAGTGTGTCTATCCCCTATATCAGTCACTGGCCCCTGATGATGCTGAGGTGTGTCTATACTCTGCATCTGTTACTGGCCCCTGATGATGCTGAGACATTTCCGCTTCTCCTGGCACGAGGGCAAGCATGTTATTGTAAGCATCCTCCTGCTCGGTTCTCCAGCAGTTAGCAAGTGGTCCTTCATTTTCAAATTTGAGAAAACTCACCCAAACTTTTCCCTGATAGCTTACATTTTGCAAATGAGAGAAGATTGTGGGGCACGGAGGCAAGGAACTCAATCACAGCGCCAACAGGATCTGTCAGTAGCAGCCTGGAGGTGCTTTTCTATCTTAGTTAGGTGGCATTTTCAGAGTTGGGACCGGGCGGCAAAGTCCCGGTGATGTATGCAATTGTACAGGAGTCTCTGCCGCTCCCTCCCTTCAGACCGACTGTTTTGTATAAACATTTCATTTGAAGAGGTCAGTCAAGTAAGTGCACAGAATAAGACTGCCCCGGGCTGCAATTGCACATCTGTCACCTGCCTGCGAGGCAAGCTGAGGTCATTTATTACCTTCCTTGCATTCTTCAAGTCTGAAATAGGAATAAGAAGATCTCCACCCCCAACATCCTGCGAGTTACAGGCTGGCAGTATATGGAGAGTGCTGGGGTTTGTGTCTGGAAGAGTGGCCCGTGGCTCGCTCCTGCGCTTGACATAAACTGAATGGCTATGAAGTGCCAGGCGCTGACCCACATTCTAGAGATTCATCAGAAGCTAAACACACAGACCTAGGGTGCCCAGTGAGCCTCATTCTAGTTGAGAAAGACTAAGGATAAACTATGGTGGCTTGGGCTATGAAGGAAACCAAGGCAGAGTGAAGGTGGGTGTTGATGGTGGTGCTGCCTTTGACAGAGAAAGAGTAGTCTCTGCCCCCGTCTCTTTCTGCCTCTTGCTGTGTCTGGCTTTTCCTTTCTCCTTATCCCCTCTCTGTTTCTGTGAGAGTAGCATTTGTGAAGACACCTGAGTGAACTCTGAAGAAAGATACGTTTCAGGCTTGGAAGCAGGCACTAGGCACTGGCTCGGGGCTTGGGACAGGGCAGCAGTAGCTGTCATGGTGGTGTTAGAAGTACGTCAGGAAGCAGATTGTTGCTGCCTGCATGTGGGAAGCCAGGGGGGCAAAGGTGTCTTTCTGCTTCCTTGGTACCTTCGCATCATCTCATGCTGGCACCTGAAACACTCAGAGAAAGTATGAGTATTCATTCAATGCAGTCTTGAGAGTCCTTCTCTTTGTGAACATCCTTTGACCCGTCCTCAGCTCCAAGGGATTTCACAGCCTGCTGAGAGCTGGAACTTGGGAAGCCTGGCTTGGGAAAGAAAATTAAACTTAACCCCATCCCTCACTCACTCTGCCATTTCTGTCAGTACTATTCAGTGTCATTGATATTATTGTTAGCATTTGGGTTTTATTATTTAAAAAAGTCTTTAATTCATTTTTATTTTATGTATATGGGTGTTTTCCTGCATGGATGTCTGTGCAGCACATGTGTGCTTGTTACACTCAGAGGCTAGAAGACAGTGTCGGATCATCTGGAACTAGAGTACCAGACAGTCGTGAGCCACCTTGTAGGCGCTGGGAATTGAACCTGGGTCCTCTGTGAGAGCAGCCAGTGCTCTTAACCCCCGAGCCATCTTTGCAGCCTCTAGCTTTTGCTATTATTTTAAAAGGATTTCTTAACAATAGACATTACTGTTCAGAAGGTTTTATATCTGTACATTAGGGGGGAATATACAGATACTAACTCCAGTTAGTCTTTGTGGAAATTAACCTAGACTGTTCGCAGGTGCGCTAAGTAGGAAAGCCGTGTTCGCCTTTCCCAGGCAAAGAACCACAGTGAGCGGTGGTGCCTTCACTCCTGGGCACAGAATTCTGCTGGCGCTTTATTTCCAAACTTGAGAAAGAGCATCAAGCAGCACGCCTTCCTGCAAACACAAGCCTGTCCATCAAGAACACATTTGGTTTCACAGAGGTATGAAGCGACAGGACCGTCACGTACCAGGGGCTGGATCCTTTTCAGAAGGATGCTAGGCTGTGTCTGGATTCTGATTGGTCCCACCTGTGATATCTGTTGCTTTCTTTTTACAAGTTAGTGGGTTTTTTTGGGGGGGGGGCGGAGTGCAGGCCACAGCAGGCATGTGGGGGTCAGATCAACTAAGCGGGAGTTAGTTCTCTCCTTCTACCATATGCGTAGAACCAGGCTGTCAGGCTTGGTGGTAGACCCTGCCGTCTACTGAGTCGTCTTGCCAGGCCAAAACTTGTTTTTCAAACTTGTTTTGCGGCCATTTTGTGACCTAGTAATAGAGAACAAATAGGTAGACATAGATGATGTGTTTTGATTTTAGCTCTTCTTCAATAGCTGGACCAACTCCCAAAAGATCCAGGTTCCTACAGCATAGAAACTGGGAAACAAGCAAACATGTAAAGCCATTTGCTAGATACATAAATTTATTATTGTTACTTTTAATAAAAATAGGGTTTTATGTAGCCCAGTCTGGCCTCAAACTTTCTCTAAAGATGAGGATGACCTGAACTCCTGATCCCTGAGTCTTCCTTACCAGCGTTCTTGATTCAGCTGTGTGCCACCATGGGTGGTTTATGTGGTTCTGAGGGCTGCACGCTCACTCAATAAGCACTCTGCCAACTGAGCCACATCCCCGGCCCTCAAAGCATTTTGAGCTGAAACCATTAAACAATGGCTCCCGAGTTCTTCCCGCCATTCTACACTGCTCTAATGATCCATTTAAAACCAGTTTCCCACTCTGTTTGCACTGGTCTGTGTGGGTGTCTGCTACGTTGCAGAGCATGGGAAATGCCAGGACTTAACCCAGCCTCCGGGAGTTCACAGTTGGCATGACACAGGTTTGGCAAGCTAGAAAGCCCCCACCCCACTCCAAGGAGCAGTTCCTGTAGGCTAGAAGAAATGTACTCTGTGGGAGTATTGGTGTTTGCCCTCCTAAAAATCCACTTAAGCTGGATGATAAGCAATGAATCAGGCCTGAGAAATTATCCCTCTTATTTATCTGAAAGATTCCACCAGGTACAGAGGAGTATACATGTTGTTTAAGATTGTAGACCGAAATAATTGTGCAGGACTCCAGGGATGGGTTACTCCCATGTAGACACTTGCCTACTGATACACAGCTGGAGGCAAACCAAAAAATAGCCTCTGAAACACTGAGTCGGCAGCGAAGCAAATCGCTGTTTATGGAGGCGAAAGGGTCTTGGATAAACACATAAATAAAGTAAGAATAAGGAGCTCTGGCGTAATCGTGGGCCCTTTCCAACTGAGGAGAACCGGAGAAGTGCAAATTCTACTTACTAGGCTATCAGGGAGCCCCGAATACTTCATGGTAGAGTCAGGAAGTAAATGAGACTAGAGTGGAACTAGATATGCTCGTGAGGACATCTCTAGGACTCACATTCGGAGCCATAAAGTCAGTCTGGAAGACCAGTACATGCAATAAATATATTTGTTTTTATCGGGGGCTCAGGCTGGGATGTTTGCACCCCATGTGATATAACGCAGACTGAGAATCCCTTCTCTCAGAAGGCCCCGTGGTCTTTCCATGAGTGGTACCTGGCTACCTGCTCTTCTATGTTGTTAATGGGAAGACTGAGGGCCATGGCTAGAAAATATCATGTTCCCCACAGGCTCCTGTGGTTGAATGCTTTGTCTCATTACTTAGGAGGCTGGTCCTGGCCAGATGCTCTAAGTTAGGGGTCTTTGGTAGTATACTATGCCCGACTCTCACACTTATTTTTCTTCCTGGTAGTTGGCCATGGGGTGACAAGCCTCATTCTCCTGGTGACATGGACAGAGTCGTTTGTGCTTCCATGCTTTTTCACTGCAGTATTTGGGAGTCCCTTTTGAACAGTGAGCTCCCCAAGTTTCTTCCTCCCTCAAGCTTCATCTCTCCAGGATTTTTTTTGTCACAATGAAAAGCAAGCATGTTAATACTGAGTTCGAGCATGCGTAAGCAGGGCCACATTTCAACAGGAATTAGCTCAAGAGACCAGTAAGGGTTTCACACTCAACAAAAGCCACATTTATTTACAGCAGGGCATTTTCAGGCTAACCAAGACTTCACTGTTTTAGGAAACCGATGTCCAGAATGTCATATTAAAATCGTGTATTAACCACAAGAAATGGAACGGTGTTGAGTGAGGGGACCCAGCTGGACTTCTAACTGCTTCTTCTTGCAGCCCCTCTAGCCTGTCAATTAACATCCAGCGTTTCATCCCAGGTTCCGTAAACAGGAGATGGGGCACCAGGGGCCAATGTCATGGGGTGTTGAGAATCAAACAGGACAACAGCAAAGGACCTTAGAATTTGTAATGTGATATAAAAGAGGATTTCTCCAGCTAGGAGAAACATCAAAAGATATTGATAACATATCCTAATTCCATTTTTTATTAAACCACTCACTGCCTTGTAACCTTAGTCATGTAACTTAATATATCTGAGCTTGGACTTCCATATCTGCTCAGTGGGAATAATAATATAACTTGGGTAATGGCGCTGTTGTGATGGCCAAACTTAGGGTTTTGAAAATATTTAGAAATCGAATCATCTATTCAATAAAGCCTGCGTAATAAAGTGTCTCAGGAGACCAGATAATTGTGTGATAAAACAATAGAGACAGTGAGAATGGCTCGGTTGGTAAAGGTGTTGGCCACACAAGCCCAGCAGCCCGAGTTCGAGCCCCAGAACCCACATAAAAGTGGAAGGAGAGGATGGAGTCCTCTGACATTCGTAAATACATAGCAGCATGTGCATCTCCCGCAGGTACATTAAGTTAAAGCAATTTAACCAACAATGCAATGCCATCTCCTGGAAACTCCTGATCACCATCTTTGATGATGTTCAGCTTCCCTTCTGCAGGTGTCTCAATCTCGGGGACTCTATTCTTGCATTTGGTAGTGAAGGACTAACAAAGGCCTCTCTTAAAATGCCACCCACAGAGAACTGTGGCCACAGATGATGAGCCAAGGTCAAAACTCAGTCCCATGAGTTACAGAGCAAAAATATGGCTCTTACTCTCTCCTGAAATTGTATCTGTGTCATATGTACATTGAGTGCTGGGTTTGAAAATATTTATGTCCTCAAATTGGGTGACAATCCTTTAAGACTCTTATGTATTACTATTCTTTGAGCGTCCTTGTGACTCTGGTACCACCACACAGAAGAGGTGTAGTCGCAGACACCTTCAATGCTAACCGTCAACTTGGATTTGTCCATCTCATCGACGTCTTCTGAGGGCCCATCTTTCTGGTTCCAGCCACACCCCTACTTTTATCTTCAGATATTTTCCCATCACCACTTTCTCCCTTGAGAGATTTTCTCCACCAGAATACTGCAGATATTTACATACAAAATGTAATTTGATAGCTAGAGACTTTGGGAACCTGCTTCAAACCTGTTGTTAACTATGCTTTCATGCAACTGTGTGTTCTGCTACAAAATCAACACCAACCAAACCATCTGTTCAGAGAAGGGGATTCTGGAGTCTCCCTTGCAATTTTATATGCAGGTCTTTCTGTTAGACACAATTCAAGTTGCTCAAAGGCTTCACACTATCCCGTCAAGAATGACCTGGCTAAGGTGAGTGGACACTGTAGCCTGTTGACTCGTCTACACTGTAGGGGCCCTGTCCCTCAGATAGGAGCTGGCACCTGCTTGTGGGTAGTAAGGGAATATGAGCTCTCGCTTCTGGCCACAATGGTTAAGGTCAGATGTTCTTCTTGATCCAGGCTGGGTTAGTCTTAGCTGCAGAAGACTGGACTTGGAACACCGTGACAACCTTGAGTTCAAAGGGCACAGAGGTGTGCCGGGGAAAGTGCTTTCTACTGATGACAAAGTGAGGCAGATGAGCCGTGGGTGGGGTGGGGGAGCAGGTGTGCAGAGGGGCGGGAGGGGATGAAACTGAGCAAGTGAGCAGAAGAGCAAGACTGAGGAGGCTGTGAGTTATCTGCGTCCTGTTCTTCCACCGATGCCATCCAGAGGCCAATGATACCCTGTTCTCCGCCATGTGAAAGATCCTTGAGCCTTTCCCATGTGCTCTTCCTTCACAGCCACATTGAGCAGGTCTTTGCTGGTTTTAACCAGCTGGCCTCTGACTAGGATGAGTGTGGGGTCTTTATTGCGGGGCTGGAGTGGGGCCTGCCTGGGAGGGCTAGTCATCTCCGGTGGGCTAGGCAGGCCCTGGCCTTTCTTTCCCAGGATAGGCTCTGTGTGACCACAGATCTATTATCCGTTAAGGAATTCCAAAAGCATCGCAGGAGATGTCTACATGAATAAAATCAAGTTCTCCCTCTTTAGGAACTCAATGCCAACAGCCTCAATATCTTCTTTAATCATATCTACAGCTCAAGAACAAACTATAATTTTAATTTATGATTTAAAAATATTTCCCTTTCCACTGTGCAGAAAATGTTATAATAAGAAACCTTAAGAACGTTTAATGCCCAGATATTTCTAATTAGTCTTTTAGAAGACAATCTGATGTTATAAGAATAGTTTTATGTATTTGTTATACAGAATATTTCAATGTTTAAAATTTCAACGTAAAATTCCTAAGACAAAAATTATGTGAATTGATTATGCCTCAGAGATTATATATGTATGTACACACACATATATATATATACACATATATATGTATGTATATATGTACACACCCACATATATAGTGTTACTTTCATGTTTCTGCCAAGGCCTGAAGCTCTGACATGGGAGCTATGCACATTCTCTCTGCCATTGCTTTTGCCCGTCACTGCTCCCCAGACTTCAGATGTGAGGCTGCAGACAGAGGGGACAATCATGACATCAAATTCTCTTTGTTTTCCTTTTCTCTCGCACTGCTGAAATCGAACACATGACCTTCCACATGCTACATAAGCGCTCGGCTGCTGAGCCACAGCGTTTAGTTTGAATTTTTCTCTTTGAACTGCACATTCTGGCAGGGCAGTTCCTTCCACAGCCCTTGAAAGGAAGTATGAGAACAAGAAGGGGGGAGGGGGTGAGGAAAACAGGGACCAAGGACGAGGAGAGGCGGCAGCAGAGGGAGTCACACTGAAGCAAAGGGTCCTGCCGAGCAGTGACAGCCTGCAATGTCTAAAGCTCTGTCTCCCTCTGGTGACCATTCTTGCATCTCTGGTCTCCCGCTGTCCAGCCTGTTTCTCTGAGAAGCTGAAGCCTCTATAGGTCGGCCCCTGTCTCCACTTTCCATCTGAGAACCCTAATGCAAACCATAGTAGAGTACTGTTAACGGTGCTTGGTTCTAGAGTGTGGCTGCCTGGATTTGAGTGCAAAAAGGCAAAATAAGAGTAGAGTATGTGTGTACTCAGAGCCGTTAACAGCTTTTCAAGAGTCTGTGAAAACACCGTGACGATTCTGTAAAGTTGTGATGGTCTTCTGGACATCAACCTGCCCCAATGCCTTTTGAAATCCTCTTCCATCTGTTTGTTACCCATTCGAAACCAGAGTTATAACGCAGGCATACACACAAACCTAATTAGCAGCCAATGGTAAGAGAAGCATTATAGCCAGGCCGTGGTGGTGCATGCCTTAATGCCAGCACTCGGGAGGCAGAGGCCAGCCTGGTCTACAGAACGAGTTTCAGGACAGGCTCCAAAGCTACACAAAGAAACCCTATCTTGAAAAATGAGAAGGAGAGAAAGAGAGAGAGGGAGGGAGGGAAGGAGGGAGGGAGAGAGAGAGAGAGAGAGAGAGAGAGAGAGAGAGAGAGAGAGAGAGAGAGAGCATTGTAGGGAAATAGCTTCTATGAGCAAATATGGAGGAACTCTTGGGGAAGGGAGGGAGGGCCACAGGAGGAGGCTACCTCTAGATTTGTGGTAAGGGACTCTAGAGGAATGTCACTGGGGTTCCATTTGACCCAGGTCAAGAGACCTACTGGGAATAATACATCATTTACCTGCTACCGAATGCTTCTCAAGGGTGTACTTTCTGGGAAAGTGGAGGAGATGGGAGTAGTATTGGAGAGATTAAGCAAATAACTGGTCCTTTCATTAGCAAGGAGAAAAGGGGACACAGGAAAGGAGCACTTCCGGGAGAGGTGGGGTCTCTAGGGAATCTAGGGACCACAATTAGCAATCAAACAGGGCGGTGCCAGGAAGCCCTGCAGGATCACACATCGCTTTCCAGCTTTCCACCCCGTGGTAGATTGCCTGGCAATGCTACTTAGCTTCCCGAGGCCCTGGATTCCTATCACACCTGGAAAATGGCATGAGAGCCATCGAAAGCTCAAATGTTTATCAATGGACTTAAAAGCAATGGAAAATAGCATCCACATCAGGAGAACTGAGAAGTGTTTGGGAGACATTGGGCCATACTCAGTAATAGTATTACTTTTTTTTTTTTTTTAAATTCAAGGCTAAAGAAGCACATTCAGATGTCAGAGACTGACAATTTCATCAGAATAGAAATGACTGCAGTGGCTAGTGCTGTTGAGGTCATCGAGGGTGAGACTTTGCTCTGGGAGGAATTCCTTCTCCCTTTGCGAAGACCCTTCCTTAAATTCTGCAACAGAAGAAGCAGCAGCCCAGAGGGAGCTATGTCAAGAATGCAAGGCCAGCAGTACCCTCCTCAGTGCCTGCAGGGGATGCTGCAGGAGAAAATGCAGACAGCAGTCTGCAGCCCTTTTGCACCCTGAGAGTTTATTAACACAAGGAATGGCAGGCCACCATGCCTTCCAGAACAGGAGTTGGTCTGTGGCGTTTTTGTTATATGGATGTCTACAATTAGCTACATGGTTAAGTCTTGCAGCACTCTTTCCCGCTCAGGTGGCAGCCGGTTGCTGAACTCTCATTCCTGAAGGGAGAGGCCCATCCATTTCAGAGGTATGGTTTCCCCACTATTTCATATATTGGGGGCAATGCTGTACATTTAGGTGTATGCATGGGTTTTTATAAGTGGTCACAGGGAACTTTGGAATGTGGGATAAAGGGACCCAGGCCTTTATGACTGACTGTGGCAAATCCAGAGACTTTGTCTCGTCCCATGCTCTCTGTGCAGAAGAGGATGGGACGGCATCCTGCTAATTCCTGACTCAGATGGGAGAGTCACATACTTGTTCAAGCTAAAGGTTAGTTGTCTTTTTTAGTTCCACCTCTGTCACAGTTTGTGAAATCTAAGGGTTCATAACTCTCCAGGTATCTCTAGCCAGAGAAAAAAAAAGTCC
Organism: Alexandromys fortis; assembly: GCF_014885135.2. NCBI lineage: Eukaryota > Metazoa > Chordata > Mammalia > Rodentia > Cricetidae > Alexandromys > Alexandromys fortis. Next base: position 2,946,441 of record NW_026067946.1, read on the forward strand.
AAGGTGGTAAAAGAGAAAAATGAAACAAAACCGCTGTTAGACGGTGACTTTGAGCAGGTCTCCCCTTTAAGGTACTCCCAGCTCGGGAGATCTCATGGCTAAGACATATGCATTTGCCAAAGAAGGTGAGGTCTAAGGCATTTCAACTGCCCACGAGGTATTAGCTCATTTATTGATGAAACAGTGTATACTGAAGGCCAGTGCTGTGATGTGGGTGGTCATTAAGTGAAGGCTCTGAAGCCAGAGCCCCAGACCTTGCCCTCAGGAGATGCCATAGCTATTGAAGCCCTGTATACATGCCTATGGAATCCATATTTCACATGGTTATGATCCCTTAATAGAAGGAAACTGCCGTGCAGACTCTGTCAGAAGTCACCACTGGCGTATGACACCAGCCTGCTGTTAATACAATAGCCATTAGTTCTCTTCAAGATCAACCCACTGTCACCCAGACCACTCTATGGCCATTGATCCTTCACAAAGATATGCTTAGAGCACCTGAACCTTTCCCTTGGCCTTGTGCCACTGTTCAACTTAGGACAGGTGTGTGTGTACTGCACAGTCCAAGAAATTCTCAGCTAGTCACTAGGTCCATTTGGCCACACAGAAGAGCTGAACCTGTTGGTAGCACCTACATCTAGCCATTTCTTGCAAGTCAATGTCTACAAAGGTGACTGGTAACACAGATGCATGAAGACATTGGCCAGTTAGATGACAAAGCAGCTATCATTGTTCCAGACACACAATAGCGTGGACCAGACCATTATGATCTGTTCAAAAGAACCCAAAACATGCTATGGTGCAGAACATTGCTAATGCTGGAAACTTTAAAATCTGTGACTCAAACAAAACAACAGACAGACAGACAGACACACACACACACACAAACACACACTTTGTTCTTACTTCATTTTACAAGCAGCTTAGACTGACTCTGCCATAGGCTGGTCATTCTATTCTCAAGAGACATAAACAGAAAGTGCTAAGAAAATTTAGAAATGAATGATTGGCGTGACCCGAGTGACAGAGACCACATAGGGGGCCAGGGCACTGCAGTCAGGCAGCACAGGAAGGGGGTGATCTCCGGGCTCTTTTCATTACTTTTTTCAAAAATAGCTGATGACTTTATAAATTATAAGATGTTTTAAATTATAGATATAGTCTATATACATGACCATATGAAGTCCATATGTCCCTCGAAAGCTGTTCCTGGCTCCGCGTGCATGTTATTTTATGATGTAATATGCTATGAATGGGGTAAATAAATCCTTCAGGCCAAACACCTCTGAAAACTCAGAAATTCTAACACACACCATCATTTTAAAATCCTAATAGCAATACTCTGCTTGAAGAACATTTAATCTCTGAAGACATATCTGCAGCTGAATGTTGCCCTAAGGACCTGCCCCACTTACCCTGAACATGTATATGAAGTAAGATTTCAATAATGTTCCAAAGACAAAGTACTTATTTTAAAACAATTGAATGAATTATTGCTGGGTATGCATATACTGATGTGTGTGGGTATATGTTTGTGTGTGTGTCTATATGCATTTTGTGTGTGCATGTTTGTATATATGTATATATGTGTGTATGTGTGTACATTTGTGTGTATGTGTGCATGTCTGTCTGTCTGTATGTATATGTGTATACATGTGCATATGTATGCGTGCACATATATTCATGTATGTGTGTATATATGTGCATGTATGTGTATATGTATCTGTGTATATATGTGTGCATGTATGTGTGTATATGTGCATGTTTGCGTGTATATATGTGCGTGTATGCATGTGTATATGTATATATGAGTGTACATGGTCATGTGTAGAATGTGAGCACAGGGGTACATGTGTCATTGCATTCATGTAGAAGGCAGGTGACAACTTTCAGGAGTCTTTTCTCTTCTCCACGGTGGGTCCTGGAACTCAAATTTGGATCATCAGGCTTTTGCAGCAAGTGCTTTTACCCACTAAGCCATCATGTCAGCTCAAGTGCTCCTTTTTGAATAAAAACAAGGTGATGTTTCTATAATCACACACACACACATTTGTGTGAAGTTTTTCTTTACATTGTTATAATAGGCAGAGTTACACTTCTAGAGGAAGGGGTAACTTCCTGTTCTGGTTCTTGTGCTTTATTACATTTAAAGAAATTTAAATGAATTTTTGTGGATCTGAGACACATTTCCCAAATGTGCAACACCAAAATCCTAAATGTAGAAGTTCTGAAATACAATCTTGGAAAATCGTTATAATTTAAAAATTTATTAAAAGGACATTAGTTTCCTTTTTTGGGCTTTTTAAAAAAGGGTTTCTCTGTGTGATCTTGGCTGTCCTGGAACTTGCACTGTAGATCAGGTTAGCCTCCAACTCACAGAGGTTCACCTGTCTCTACCTCCCAAGTGCTTGAGTTAAAGGCATGTGCCACCACCACCTGGCTTATTTACACTTTTAAAAGATTCGTTTTCTTGAGAAATTATAATATGTATATAAATATGTGTGTGTTTATGTAACAAGTAGATACACACACACACACATATATATACACATACACATATAAATATATGCACACAGAACACAGAACACTTCACAGTGAAAGAGGCAACAATAAGGTATAATAATGACAGGTGCATGCATATGCAATAAGTAGAACTATTAATAAAATACAACAAGAATCTCAACTTAAAAACCCGTATCTTTATGGCTTGTAATTGTTTACACTCATTTTTTTAAAGATTTATTTTATTTTTTATGTGTGTGTGTATCTACATTTTCTGGATGCCAGAAGACGGCATCTGATCTTCAAGCTCTGGAATTACAGGCTCTTGTGAGCCTACCAATTGGACAGGCACCTTTTTTTTTTTTTTTTTTTTTTTTTTTTTTTTTTTTTGCTATATCCATCTAAAATACTGTTATAGAGATTCTAGGTTTTTGACCAAATAGGGGTAGAACTGAGGTGGCTTCACTACTGAGTATGCAGTTGCCCTGGAGCTGAGCTCTCTGTACTCAACTCAGTCCATAGGCTAAAGGTCCAAGACAGAAGGTCTGGGGAAACTGCGAGTGTAAACCAGTCTGGGCCCAAAGCCAGAGCACCAGGAAGGAGCCTTAGGCAGGGTCCCGTTCGGATGTCTAGGGAAGCAGAGCTGGAGCCCAGCTCTTAAAGCTTTCTCCGTGTGTATTTGTCCTTCCCACGTTTCTGCTGAACGGATGGATGCCTACCGGAAGGATGGCTCTTCTCGCTTATTCCACCAGAAACCCGGATTAACCTCGTCTGGAAACACTTTCACAGGCCCATCCAAAATAAAGCTCTCCCGGATTCTACCAGGCCCCCACTCCACCTAATGTGGTGTAACTAACCAGTGCACCCAAGTAACCTAGTAACCGCTTCGCGACTCAGCCGTCCGCTGTCCTCCATACCTGTCACGCCCCCCGTGGAAGTTTCAGTTTTTCGGATTTGGGTTTTCACGGTTGCAAAATTAGGGATTTTAATCTTTCGGGAATTTAGTTTTTAATCTTCCTGGATTTCAACCTTTGGGATTGTGGCATCCAAGATGGGCTTTTGAGGATTACGGTAGACACTGGATTTATACACATCAGAATTCAGCCTGTTTATTTTAAAGTTCTGGGGCTGGATGAGTGCATATCCCTGTGTAACCTCTGCGGTTTTGTTTTGACAGGAGACAGAAAATACCGCCCGAGCCTTAAACCCGGGTTTATGGACTGTTTCAGATTAGACTTCACACTCAGCTACATCAACTCCTGTAATGTACCAGGAACTGGGACTGTGAAGGAGCAGACCTGGCCCCGGCACGAAAGGAGCTTGCTGTTTAATAGCGCAGTTAGAGACCTGAAAATGCAGCTGAGTATGGTACCTGATCAAGGACATCCGTCCATCCAGCACAGCCGCTTACTTGTTTCCCTAATACAGTCAGATCCCGATCCACCTGTCAGCATAGCGTACCGCCGCGGGGTGTCGGAGATGGACGGTGAGTTTTGGGCTAGGGAAGGACAGAGAACCAGAAGGCCGTATAGGAGTACCCACTGTGTGCGTGTGTGCATGTGCGTGCATGCGCGTGCATGTGTGCATGGTGTACGTGCATGCGTGGGTGTGGATGTGGGCATGCGCATGCGTGTGCACTCATGTGCACTCACACGTGTGGGTCAGATAGCTTAAACCTCAGAGCAGCAGAAGCCAGGCTGAGAAAGGCACCGGGGCTCTTCAGTCCCCTCTGTGATTCTTCCAGCTCAGGCCAGGTCTGGAAGGGGTTGTAGGAAACGCCACAGAGCGGTTAAGAGATTGCTTGGTAGATTGATTTATGACTGCTTAATGATGGAGAAATTGCGTGAGAGAGCATCTCATGAAATGACACCTACCCCCACCCCCCCGCAAAGTTTCTGCTTTTCATGCTCCATTCAGGCATAGAAAAATGTCTGTCTAGCCGACAAGAAGTCTATGCCGACACCGATCCATGTGGCAGCCGCGCCAGGAAGGCCATTTATTAGTAAAGGGAGGACAGAGAACAGGCCTGGGTGTCTGGTACCAGCCTCCCCACCCAGCCCTGCTGGCCCAGCTCCAGGTGCTGACAGCCAGAGGCTGGGCAGTGATGAAGTAGACATTGGCAGGCATTCCCAGCCAGCAGCCATGCTATCGAGATAAGCAGGCTGGGTGGCTGCCTGGGTCCCCTCTCTGTCGCCAGGCAGGCAGACGAAGGCAGCCAGAGCAAGAGACTCCTGGACCAGAATGCCTGCTTTTGTCCAGAATTGGCCAGACTCTCTGTATCCTTGGTCGTGCTGGGTTTCTACACGGCGGTGGAGAAGGATAGAGGACGTTAATAGGAACAATCAGATACTTGGTGGCTCACCCCCTCCACCTCTGGCCAGGCAGCTGGATTTGGTTCTTTAACCTCCGGCCACTTCTCCACAGTCTCTTCTGTTTCTCCATACATTTTAATGAAGATGGGATACGCAGAGCCAGCTTAGCATTGGAAAGCCTGTTTGGGCCCCGGCACTGAGGGCATTTACGGTGCAGAGCATTGCAAAGTCTTTTTAAGGGCATCCCTAATCCACCCACTAGGTGCCAGCAGTGCTTCCTCCAGTTGTAACCATCAGGGACCTCGTGAACTTTAAACTAAATGTCCCCTAGAGAGCAAAGCTAGGGATGAGCACCTGTCATTCATTCATTCATTCATTCATTCATTCATTCATTTATCCATTCAGTTTGAACCCCAAGGCTTTGTGAGCACCAGACAACCACTCTAATATATCCCAAGCCCTCAGACCTGGGTTCTCACCCCGACTTTGAAACTTAGTAAGTCACTTACTCTACCCCTGGCCTAATTTCTTTACTCACATTCTTTAGGGGGCTGGAAGTTTCTGAAACATAAGCATAAAGACCCAAGTTTGAGCTCCGGCACTCACCCTCAAAGCCAGGCACTGAGATGCTCATCCGTTATCCTACTTGCTGCGGGGTAGAGACAAGTTGATCCCTGGATTTGCCTAGCAAATACATGCTCTCCAGGTTCAGCGAGAGACTGCCTCAAAAATAAGGTGGAGAAGGATAGAGGGAGACACTTGATGTTGATGTCTGGCCTCCAAACACAGGCACACACATGGGCACATGCGGACACGAACATGTGAGTATACTACACACACGTACACACACACACACAAAATATAAATGTAAATGTTTTCTATGGTTGTTACACAAACTGGGGAATAGTAAGTTGGTTATTTCCTGATTGTGGCATTCCTTCAAAATTGGATGGTGTCGTCCTGGCTAATCTTTACCTTTGTAACTTCAGGGTTCTGGTGACAGAGTGGCTCAGAATGGTGGTGACAGAGATGGTGGAGCTGGCAGAAAATTCCTTGGCTTTGTAGCCTACCATGTAAGGGAACTTAGCTTGGTTACATCACTTAAGGCATAGTTTGGGGCCTCTGTCTGGGAAAGTTACTGTTCTCCCCATTCCTGAAGAATGCACGCAGATGCTCCAGGCAGGAGCAGGGAGAGGCCCTGTGTTCTCACTGTGACTCTGAGTTTTGCATGTCAGCCATCTCTCTTATGAATAAGTGGATCGCTCATGGTTTCCGAGGCCCAGATTTTAATTCTGCAGACTTCCTGAGTCAGGGCTTAGAGTGGCTCCAAACTGAATTAACAGAAAAGTTCCTAATGGGTTGAAAGGGGGAATCATTCTGTAAGAAAATGTAATTTCATTTGTTTGTTTTAAGTTAATTGATTAGTTTGGTTTTTTGAGACAGGGTTTCTCTGTGTAGTTTTGGAGCCTGTCCTGGTACTTGCTCTGTAGACCAAGCTGGCCATGAACTCTCAGAGATCCATATGCCTCTCCCTATTGCAGTTTCCCCTCCTTCCTCTCCTCCCCCCACCCTGCCTTCCCTTGGCCCTTCTATCCAAGAGATGTAATTTTTGGAAAGACAAAAAGTTTAAGAGCTTTTAGAGTTGCCGATCAGGGTTTAGAGAATGTCTGTTCTTTGTGTCCATCTACTACGTCCTTGTTCCTGACTCTTATCCTGAATATATCACACTGAAATGTGTTGATCAAGTAATTAACACTCTCTTCCTGCTTCATAGGAATGGAAAACAGGAAGAAGCCCAGAAAGATGAGGCACGTTTTGGAGTTCACCGGAAGTATGACGTGATGCTGGAGATACGGTTTAATGATGAAGAGCCCTCACTGTTCTTGCATTGGACCAGGGTTCAGGGTCCCAGCATTCACACAGCCGCTTATCATCGTCTGTGACTCTAGTTCCAAGGGAGCTGATGCCTTCTTCTGACTTCCAAGGGCAAATGCATGCACATTGTACACAGACATGGGTGCAGGCAGAACACTCGTACACACAGAATAAATCCTTTTAAGAAGAATATAAATGACATGCCACTCCTTCCTCCTATGTTCCTCCCCATCCTGTCCCGCCCTCCTCACCTGTCCTTCTTTCTTCTTATAGCTATCCTTTTAGTTAGGATCTGCCATTCATGATATTTCAGAGGGATGATAAAATAGCAGAGAAAGGATGGAACAGTAAACTTTCCCATTTCATGAAATAGAAGAGTCCACTTCAGTTTTGTAAAAGTTGGGTGAACGTGTCACTGTTTGGGTGGAATAAATGTTCAGTACCTAGGATCCAAAGAGTAAAGAAGGATTTACATCCAGACAGGAAGGCGTATGGAAGAGGGCTGGGAAGATCCTACCAGGAAATTAACTGATGTTAAATGAAATCAGAAACTAATTAGAGTGTTGCTTGTGTAGACTAGGTGGCCAATATATTTCAGGGGAAAGAGAAGAGGAGGAAGGATTCTGCAGGGCAGTAAGTGTTGCATTAAGAACACGAAAAGGGAAGATGACTCCTCAGGAATTCAGAGGCTCTCACAGGCATGGGTGAGTCAGAGGAAACTCCTGAGGTAAACATGGAGAGACATGTGTGAAGTCTAGTTGAGTGGAAGCAGAGACCTCAACCCAGCCAATATTTAAGAACTCCTAAGAGACAGGCACTCATGGGACAGCATTCCATTACACAGAACCTCTTGAATTGCTAGAATTTTTCTCAGCTCCTTAAGCTCTCGAGATAGTGCAGGAAGCAAAACGTGGTGCTTAGTGTCTTAACCAATCTATTTTTAGAAGGCGGGAGCATAAAACGTGCCTGTGTGGTGTGTGTCCTGAGCCTCCAAGGCTTGCATAGGAAGAAACACAGCTGTCTTCTACATGGAAACAGGAAAGAGGCTCACCCTATTCACCCCCCTAAGCCTGGCCACGGCTCTCGAATGTTCTTTGATCTCTCCAGACAGGCATGTAGTAAGTCCATGTACTGGATCTGCTTTAGACTCACATAGTTGCGTCTGAGTTCTCGAATATTCAATTTCTGATCTCTAAACCCACACTTTCCCATATGAGAATGAACACATCCGATTCTATTCCATTTACCTGTCAGTCATGCTGTTTATTCTTGCCAAAATATGGTCTTGGGGTCATCTGATCCCTTCTTTATTTCTACTTAAGGCACGAAAGTCTAGCTTGGGCTCATCTGAGGAAAGGGCACCCCAGAAGGGCTGGACCTAGACTATGAGGCTTTCAGACGGAGCCTTCTCTGGTATTTGTTTAACCTGTGTTTTTAAAAGATAAGCAGGTATTGAATTTTTTTAAATTAATAAAACATTTATATTGTTTTCTTAATGCTGAAAATAAGACTAAAGTACATATAAAGTATGAAGTCACATTTTTCTATTTTATATCTTTGTAATTGTCTATGGATGTTTCTATTCTGGACATTCTATTATTGAGGAGCATGGTAAAGTATCTGCAGATAATAAAATGATTGATTAACCAGTTGTTCCCAGTAAATAACCCTCTGCCACGCTGTTTTCTTTGGTCTCAGGAAACTATAATTGTCACTGACTGTGCACTGGTTTCAACATTTGTATGTGTCTTTGGGGTGCAATTATGTACATAATTCTCCTTGAGTTGTCTACTTTGTCAAAAGAGGGATCTATTTATACTTTAGCAGTGTGGGCTGACTACTGAGTTCTGGATAGCAATGGAGGCACCATGTTTTAAACTTATGTTATCTAGCTGACAGCTACTGGACCACCTGGAGAGCAAATCTGACCCCTGGCTCTGAAGGCCCAGGGGCATCCAGCTGGGGCCTTTCTCTCATCTTCTTCAATGACTCACTGTAAGGAGCTTGTCCTTGAGTGGCTGAATGTCTTAGCAACTCTCCTCTTGAGGGGATAAAGCACCCTGACAAAGGCAATTTAGGGAAGGATGGGCTTATGTTGGCTCATAGTTCAAGGGAACAATTGTCATAGCAGGGGAGTCAAGGAGTTTGAAGCCTTATAAGCCCAGGTGCTGCAGCTCTTTAGCGTGGGTCTTCTTACCTCATCTAGTTACCACAATTCTTCCCTTGACACCCAGAGGCTAACCTAATCCAAAGAATCCCTCACAGGTGTGTCAAGAGGCACATCTCCCAGGTGATTCCAGAGTCTGTCAAGTTGACAACAGAGACTATAACCATCAACTGAACTTCTACAAACTTGCCTGTGCAGATATAAAATATAACCTTGAATATCCAATTAGTAGAGTTTGTTAGTGGAAAGTAGGGGAAAGGTGATTCATTCCCTTTGGATGCTGTAATGTCATTCATGGTTTAAATATTCCAGATAAGTCTCCCAGTGCGCCATTTTCCTTCATAGCTTCATTAGTCAACTGCATCCCTTTGGGGATTATTTATTCCTCTCTCATGCACCCTGCTGTTTTTATGGGGCCTGTCTGAAAATGCGCGATAACTGGTTTCTAGGGTTATGGATTACACTGTGACTTCAGAAACCGGGACACACTCAGTTATCTTCAGAAGCCTCCTGTGTGGTGGGCTGGGCTGATTACCGCTGTGATTTGGGGATCCAGTTGTCCCTCCAGTCCATTCAAGACCGTCACCCTGGCGGCTTGCTCCTGACTTCCCTGTCTGCAACTCTGCCCCGTTTGCTCTCCCTCTGTATTAACTCCAGAGGGTTCCATGTTGTTCCTTAACGAGTCCACATTTTGTTTTTTGGTTGGAATAGTCCCTCCAGAATTCCACCTTCTTCCTTTTTATGAACATATCTACTTGGCACTTTTCCTTTAGAAACCTTTGTAATCATTCCATTTACATCTTTGTGACCTCCCTGGGACCCTTTTGTTTCTAACTTTTGGCACTCTTGGGTGTTACAGTACTTATTTATGTGTGTGTCAATTACTCTATTCACTTAGAGTGTGAACTCTCCTGGGGTGGGATTTTTATCTGTTTTTACACGATCATGGTTTTACTATTGTAACTCTAGAGTTAAAAAAATGATTAAGGATGATATAAAGAACGGATCCAAGAGACCTTCCAAGCCCACGCTGAGAGAAATCCCTGGCCACCAGCTCAGAGTAGGACAAGAAGGGAGATTGACTTCCAAGGCTCTGTCTTCTGATTCTTGGCGTGTAATCTGGGTTTAAATCATACGTATTTTGCATACATAGTTTTATATGTGAAACTAAGAGTTTGGGCTAGACTCTTTCCAATGCCATTTCTAGGTCTAAAACTTTGAAACATGAAAAATCCTACAAATGTCACTTCATGTGGTAAAACAGAAAAAGGGCCCCTTCAGAATTCTTCTGAGCTCTTAGGCGAGGAAGAGTTTGTCACTGCTGTCTTGACAAGAATGTTGAGGGTGGGAACAGGGTGGACACTGTTCTCTCCTTTTGCTGTAGAGAGTCAGGAAGACATAAAGAAGCAAAAAGCTTCAGGCGCAGCCACGGTGGTGCCGATCCTGGCAGACAATGGGCTCTGCTTCCCAGAGTAACCTTGTGAGAATTAGCAGCCTATGCCAGGGCCCCAGCAAAGCTGCAGGGAAGGTCAGTCTCGTGCTCTGCATTCCAAAGGGCCCTGTTCCCTTTGGAGATTGCTTTTCACCCCATTTACTGCTCTCTAGATATCAAATTTTCCCCAGCTGTCACCTGCCTTCTAACCCCCTCTTCCCTGCCTGGTCTATGGATACACACAGAGATTTGCCTTCTCCCTTCTTCCCTTTGTTAATTCTACAGCCCTGTGGGTTCTCAGCCGCTGCGACTGGTTAAAGCACTTATTAAAGGATGAAGAAGACCCAAGGAATATTTGCAGTTGGAAAAGGGGTCTGATGTCTTACCTGATCTTCTAGGACCTGCACTGTGTAGATGACGGGGCAGTCGCCTCCTGTGTATATGAAGTCCCCTTTGTAAGTTAGGGGTTGCTAAACAAAGCCTTGCTTCAGTGGAAGTCATATGTAAGCAGTCATGGCCCTCTACGTGACAAGGGCCTCGTGTACATCCCGAAGTCATGGTTTTGGAGGTATGACTGTTGATGGTTTTCTAATCAGACCAAGTAGCAAATGACAGCTTTCAGACAAAGGGATTTCCTAACCACTTTGATTGTTGTGGTCTTGCAGCACAGACTGCAGAAAGTGCATGCTGAGACTTAAGAAAATAGTTAAAGAGTAAGAATTCCTTAGTCATCTTGATAAGAGTCCCTGCTTAATTTGCCATTAGGGGATTTCATTCATAATCCCAGGTCTCTGGGGCGAGTGGGAGCGCCCACTCCTGGGATGTGCACTGACAGAGACTGGGACCCATTCCTGTGCGTACATCATCTCTCCTGGAGAGCCTGGGGATTACTAAAAAGAGAGGGCCCTGGACAAAGACTGGAATTTCTGTTTATTTGTTTCAGAGCCATCACAATTCTGTGAATAAATGACAGGAATGACATCATTTGTCTCTTGAGCTGCTGAACTTTGAAAAATGGCTGTTATTAAAGAAGTAGGGCCAGGATCCAATGACAGTCTCAGACACAAGGGGGCATTGAGCTCCAACACACAGCCTTCCTTGCAGCAGTAACTACGGGTCAGATGCAGAGCAGTGTGAGCAATGAACGTGGGACCCTATGCTGCCTGGGGCTGGGAAATTCAGATCAGAATCCCCAGGGATAGCACCCAGGAATCTGTGTTTTCAGTATAAGTGGTTGGTAGTCGTGACGCACAGCCAAATCTGAGATCTATGCCCAAAAGTACTCTTTTAGGACATCAGATAAGAGCTGGGGGGTGATGTGCTGGTCCTCAGAAGAGAAGGCTGTCCCAGAGATTTCAGCTGCTGATTATATCATCATGCAAGAGATCTGTGCATATGCAAGAAAATGCATTTGCTGCAGTTTAATGAATCATGTATGTATGTATGTATGTATCTATGTATCTATCTATCTATCTACCTACCTATACTCTATCTACCTACCATTTATATATAATCTGTCTATCTATCTATCTATCTATCTATCTATCTATCTATCTATCTATCTATACTCTATCTATCTATCTATCTATCTATCTATCTATCTTCTATCTATCTAATCTAATCTATTATCTACCTATCTGTCATCTATCTATCTACTATCTATCATCATAATTTGTCTGTCTATCTTCAATCATCATTGATCATCTACTATTTACATCTGTGTAATAAAACCCTACTCCATAATATAGAATTTTCCTAGCTAACAAAAATTCCTGCATATTATTTCATGGTGTATCCGCTATCAATATGATCCATATACTAGGCAAACATTACTTTTGTTTTTAAAACAATATAGTTAGTTGTTTCTGTTCTTGAAATAAGCACAAAGGAACCACAGGATATATATTCTTTCTTCTGAGGTCCTCTGCTCAGAGTAACGTTTTTGAAAATAATCTGTATTGCATAAGGGTTTTTTTTTTGTTGTTGTTCAGTGTATGAATCCTCAAAATTTTGTTTAACCATCTATCTATTAATGGCTACATGGACTGGTTACAGTCTGGAGACACTATGAATAAAGCTGCTATGAACATTTTTGCCTGTGCTCTATGGGTATATGTTTTCATTTCTCTTGAGTTAATTAATATCTAGTAGAAATGTTGGTGTATATGGTAAGTATATGTTCAACATAAAAGTTATAAGGAGGCCATATCATTTTATATTCCTATCCCAACATTGCATGTAAGTGGAGTTGTTGGTTCTTTTTAAAGTGTTGATTTTGGTGACGAGATACTGATGTCTCATTTTGTTTTCATTTACCATTGCTCCTAATAAATGGTGATAGTGAGAGCTTTTTCCTACTTTGCTGTGGTAACTGGAGCTTTCATTAACACCTGAAGAGTTGTGAACATTTTCGCTGCTAATGTTAATCCCAGGAAAAGCAGGGAGTCTTTGATGCTCAGACAGGATATTAACTTCAGGCTTCTCCTAGAAGCCCTTTATATGTTAAGAATATTCTCTTATCACTCAGTAAGGGTCATGACAAATTAAAACAATAAATGCATGGAGAATGAGAGAGCTCTGGCACCTCATGAAAAGACTAAGGCTTTGAATCATTGGCTTTTATTAAAAGGAGAAGAATATTGCACCAAAGGCACAGAAAATATGTTCAATAAAGCCATAGAAGAATAATTCCCAAATCTAGGGAAAAATCTCCCTACCTTGTTACAAGAATCCTACAAAATGCCGAATATAATGAGAAAAGAAAGTCTCTTGACACATTATGTTTAAAACACTAAAAATACAGGGAAAATAAAGCATATTAGAAGCTGCAAGAGAGAAGGATTAAGTTACTAATAGAGGTAAGAAGCACTAGAATAACATCTGCTTATTCAACAAAAACTTTTAGAGCCAAGGATTTATCCTGACTTCTCAAAGTCCACAACTGCCATTCCAGACTATCATACAAATCAAAGCTATGTCTTGAAACTTGGGAAAAGAAATAAAACATTTCCATGATAAAAACAGACTAAATGAATTTATGATCACTAAACTTGCTCTAAAGAGGATACTTAGGCCTAAAGATAAACACCACGATGCCACAAGAGTAAATAAACAACACCAGGACAGTTAATCCAAAGAGGTCAAAGAAAACACTATAAAGTCAATAAGCTGACAGGCATCAACACAGACCTTTCAATAGCAATCTAATCCTTTATGGTTTAAATTTCACAATACAAAGACAGCTGGAGAGACTGGATTTCTGTCTTTGCACAGCCTCCGAGAAACAAACCTCAACCAACAAAGACAGATATTATTTTAGGGCAAATGGATCAAAGACTGCAGTATGAAACTTTATACCCCACAACTGCTAGAGGAAAAAGTTGGGAGTGTACTTGCATTTACAGGTTGAGGTAAGGACTCTCTGAAGAAGGTTCTGCAGGTGCACGGGACAAGTCCAACAATCAACGTGTGAGAACTTACGCAACTTAAAAGCTTATGCAATGGGAAAGGACCTGATCTGCAAGTGAGGGAGCAGCACAGAGAACGGGAAACAGTCTTTGCCAGACAGAAGTGTACTAATATTTTGTTTGTGTTTTAACAAATAAAGCTTGCCTGAAAATCAGAATGCAGCGCTGAGCCACTAGAGGCCAGAGAGTGGTGGCACCCACCTTTAATCTCAGGACTAAGAGACAGAGGGATCTCTGTTAGTTCAAAACTTCCCTGGGCTACGCAAAATTAAATCTGTCTAAAAGAGAAACAGTTTACACAAAGGTGACCGGCACTTGGTATCCCACATCTTTAATCCCAGCACTAGGGAGGTGGAGACAGGAGTGATATGGCTGGGCAGAGAGAGGAATGTAAGGTGGGATGAGACAGGAGCTCAGGTGCAGTCTGAGGAGGCACTGTGAGGTGCAAGCTGAAGCAGTCAGTCAGAGGACCAAGCCTGAGGAAGCAGTCTGAGGACAGCATCTCCCCCTTCTGTCTGAGCATTGGTAGAGGTAAAAGGTTTCTCTAGTGCCGGCAGCTCTGTTTCTCTGGTCTCTCAGCTTTCACTCACTAATATCAGACTCTGGGTTTTTTTTTTTAAGAACAATGGGAATTTGTGCTACACAGAAGATCAGTGTCTAGAACCCCAAAACTTACACATTAGAGAAAAAGATAAACAACCCAGTTTAAAAATGGCTGTGGAAGTTAAGAAAAAATCCAAAAAAGAAATACAGAAAACATTTAAAAATTGCTGGACAACCTTAGCCTCCAGGGAAATGCAAATTAAAACTACTTTAAGATTCCATCTCCCCCCAGTCAGAATGGCCATCATCAGGAATAAAAAGGAGGACAAACGCTATGGTGGATGAGCCAAAGGGGAACTCTTCAAACTTTCTTGGTGGGAGTGGAAACCAGTTTACAGGTTTCTCAAAAACAAACATCCAAACCAAACAAATCAATCAAAAGCAAGCAAACAAACAAACAAAAAACAAACACCCCCCCCACCACCACCAAACTATCCCCAACAAACCTAGACTGGAACTGACATATGGCACAGCTATGCCCCTCCTGGGCATGTACCCAAAACCCCAAAACACTGCTTATCTTACTGTGGAGACACATACATTCTTGTTTATTGCTACTCTATTTATAATACCTAGGACATGGAACCAATACAGATGTCCATCAACAGGTGAACCGATAGGACAATCCGGTACATATACACAATGGGAAACCACTCAGCTACAAAGACAAAGGAAATCATAAAATTTGCTGGTAAATGGCTAGAACTGGAAAAAATGATACTGAACCAGGCAAATGAGGCCCAGAAAAACAAATGCTCTATGTTTTCTCCCATACACAGAGCCTAACAAATCTTTTGTTTTGTGTGTTAAACACAAGTGGAAGCCAGGGGTTGTGGTAGTCTGAATGTAATTGTCTCTCATAAACTCACTGGACATGGCACTATTAGGAGGTGTGGCTTTGTGGAGTGGGTGTGGCTTGTTGGAGGAAGTGTGTCACTGTGGAGGCAGGCTTCCAGGTCTCATATATGCTCAAGCCATGCCCAGTGTCTCAGTTCTCTTCCTGTTGCCTTCGGATCAAGATGTAAAGATTCTTAGCTCCTGCTCCAGAACCATGTTTACCTGAATTACCCCATGTCATACCATGATGATAATGAACTGAACCTTTAAAAACGTAAGCCACCCCAATTAAATGTTTTTCCTTTATAAGAGTTGCCATGGTCATGGTATCTCTTCACAGCAGTAGAAACACTAACCAAAACAGGGATCTTTTATGGGGACATTATCAGGTAGTAGGGACGGTAGATAGATGCAAAAGTAGAGAAGCAAAAGACTGGAGTGAGAAAGGTTTAAGAAGGGATAGGTTTGAAAAACCAAGGGTAAGTCAGAGGGTTAATCAAAACGAAAAACCTACAGTAGGCTAGACATTCTTACATCAAAAGCAATCAAAACAAGGCCTCCAGAGATGCCTACAGACCAATCTGGCTAGATAACTTTTCAATTAAGGCTTCTCTTCCCAGGTGACTCTAGGCTATGCTATTTACTTTGCTCATACTGACCTTTAGCCTCCTCTTGCTCTCTTTCCCAATCTCCCTTACCCCAAAGTCCGCTTCTCCTCCTCCACCACGTCTATTTAAATCTAGATCTTGTGAATGAGAGAAAACATGGCATGTATTTTTCTGAGCCTGGTTTATTTTGCTTAGCATGATTATCTCCAGTTTTCCCACTTTTCTGCAAATGACACAACTAAATGTCACAGTTTTGTTCTCCTTTATGGCTGATTGAAAACTCCGCTGTGTGAGCAAGCACGTGTGCGCTTGTGTCTATATCTTCTTTATCCATCCCTCTGTTGATAGACACAGGCTAGTTCCATCTCTTGGCAACTGTGAGTTGTATGTCAGTAAACACAGATGTGGAGGTATCACTGTTGTGTGCTGACTTCTGTTCCTTTGGGAATCTAGCAGCAACATACCAACGCTCTTCAGCTAACATGCCCCGTTCTTGCCAGCATCTCTTTCATTATAGCCATGCTGACTAGGGTGAAGTGCTGCTGCTCTTTTTGCAGCAAGAGAATGGACTTAGCATAGACATCCATCAACAGATAAACCAATAATGATAAATGGTAAATACCCACATCCAATGCAAACTTTTTCAGATGTAAAAAAAATGAAATTATTTGTAGGAAAATTCATAGAACTGGGAAAAATGTTATTTTAAGCAAGATAACGGGGCTAGAGAGATGGCTCAGAGGTTAAGAGCATTGCCTGCTCTTCCAAAGGTCCTGAGTTCAATTCCCAGCAACCACATGGTGGCTCACAACCATCTATAATGGGGTCTGGTGCCCTCTTCTGGCCTTCAGGCATACACACAAGACAGAATATTGTATACATAATAAATAAATAAATATTAAAAAAGAAAAGAAAAGCCTTTTCTTAAAAAAAAAAGCAAGATAACCTAGGCTAATAAAGATAGAAGCTATATATTCTTCCTCAAATGCAGATCCTAGCCTCTAACTGTTAAATGTGCATATCTAGGTGGGAGAAATATGGGCCAAGGCCAGGAAACCAGAAAAAGGCCTTTGTAACTGATGTTTAACGTTTTAGTTCTTTGTTTATATTCTAGATATAATCCCCTGAAAGATGTATAGCTGGCAAATGTTTCCTCTCACTCCATAGGCTGTCACTTGACTCCTGCTTCCTTCTCCGGGTAGAAACTTTTTTATTTCTATGCAATCCCACTTGTCAATTCTTGCTATTGTTTGTCACTTTCAGTTCCCAAAGGATTTGTCTCCTTCTTTTCAGGTGTTGTCTTCACAGACTTGGTCATTATGTGCTTATTATCCTTCTTAAGTGATTGTAGAACACATAATGAAATTATTATTTTGTCTTTGATACTGATAGTTTTGGTGTTTCCTGACTTTGGTTTTTAATGCGGGGGCTTGAAACTCAGAGTCTCATGTATGCAAGGCAAGCACTCTATCAACTGAGCTAATCCCTGGATCTCTGTTTTTTTTCTTTCTTCAATATAGGGTTTACTACTTTTATAAATCTAAAACAGCTGACTTTGCTTTTTATTGTAACTTTCTCTACTGTTTGCTTTATTTTTCATTGATTTCATCTCTTTATTTTTATTATGTTACGGGTGTTAGAGCCTGGGCTGTGTTTCCATGTTCTTTGACTCTTCATCAAGGAATTGAAATAAAGCATCATATAGATTTGCAAAATTTGCAGAGTGATTTTATTCAAATCAAAGCAACGAAGCAGGTTCGGTCTACTGTGAAGAGTGACAGGTGACGGCAGGCCACATGAGTGAGGGTACCCATAGGGCTTCAATAATTAGAGAGAGTTTCATCATTCTTTCTTGTTTAAAATTGAAAACAGTTTTTTTTAAATACAATATACTCTTATCATGGTTTCCTCTCCCTCATCTTTCTTCAGTTCTTCCCTACCTCTCTACCCACCCAACTCTAAGCCCTTTTTCTCTCTTTCCTTAGAAAAGAAACAGAAAAACAGAGAAAAAGAAAAAAAATAAAGTCAAATACCAAAACACAAATACCATAACAACAAGAAAAAGCTTAAGGAACGCATACCAGCTGAATGAAAATTCAGAAGAACACAAAATTAGAAACCACAACCTCTAAGCAAAAGGTCAGTAAGGTTTAAATTTCATACTGAAATTGTTAATAAAATGGTTACAAGCAAGGTTGGAAGGATGGCCCTGCAGTTAAGAGCAATCACTGCTCTTGCAGAGGACCCAAGTTTGGTTCCTGGCGCCCACACCAGAGAGCTCACCATCACTTGTAAGCTCAGCTCCAGGAAATCCAAAGCTCTCTCCTGGCCTCCAGGGACAACTGCGTTCACATGTACATTCTTATGCATGCATGCCCATAGTTAAGAAGAAATTTAAATCCCTTTAAAAATGTGACAGGCAATAAATAGCAGGTACAGAAGCTGAATGTTAAAGGAAGTCTCAGAAGGTTCCGCCCTTACGCTGCTGATGGCAGCTCTCTTTACAGGCCGGCCCATATACAGGATTTTCTTTCTTCTGTTGTAGACAGAATTTCTATGACCTGTAAAGGGAACCACGTATCTGAGTCCCAGATTCATGGGTGCAAGGTGCTGTACTTGTCCGGGTCTGCACACTCCTCTAGGACAAGAATGCCAATGGTGCTGCGTTCCCAACCATGGCCAGAGCGTGAAAAATGTCCCAGCTGAGAACAATCATCCCCGAGCTTCAGTGGGATCAGAAGAAGACAGGAAACCCATTGTTCTGCTCTGTGTGTAATGACAGCCTTCCAGGTGAAGGCCTCACAACCCTTCTTCCCCAGACTTAAAACTTGCCACCAGCGGGAAAGATCATGACTGTGTTCTGGAATTTATTTTGACCTAATGAACATTTAAAAATAGTTACTTTATTTGAGAGTGTCCAGCCTCCTTCCAGAGCCCTTTAAAAGGCCAAGCTTCCTCCCCCAAACTCCTTTTGTTTTCCAGACATACCACAGCCCTAAGGAGCACATGGCCTTCACCATACAAAAATGTTCAGTAACGAGATTCCTTGATTGGCTACCCAATTAAGTAAATCTGGCCCGGAGGAAACTAAGTTCCAATAACATTGAGGTCTGTCTCCAAGCCCACACACACAAAAAAAAGAAACTTAAAAAAAGGGGGGGGGGCTAAAAATTCTGTTGTACAATGAGAACTGCAGAATGACTGTCTGTCAGAGGATGGTTCAAAAACATTAGCACTTTACCAGACTCCTATGCAGACTCTACAGTCCCTACGTGTTGTAGGCTGGGTGGGTGACTGGCTTCAAAGCCAGCCCTCTTCAAAACCATTAGCAGTATGGGCAGCACTTGCTCTCAGACCTTGTTGCAAGGCCAAGGCCGCTGTCTCTTCTGCTTTTTAGTAATAAACCCGTGGGAAAGTGTGGTGTCCTGGGCAGAGGCTTGGAGATCAGCAACTTCCCAACACTCTTCTGCGGTTAGGACTCGTACATGGTACCAGGAAGAAGAACTCATGATCTTTGCTAACTAAACCCCCAAACAATGAGATTTCTCTCTTCTCTATCTTCCCTCCATCCTTCGCCTCTCCTCTCTGTTCCCTCCTCTCCCCCCTCTTGCACATTAACTCTTTTCAGTTATTGCCGCCACGAAGGCCAAGCAGATCTTTCTCCACGCCTCATAGTTTCCACGGGCCTGCGCTCCCAGAAACGTTCCTGTTTAGACTGCCTCGCTTGGCCACGCAAGTCTTCAACCCAGCACAAATGTAGAAGGGTTCAGGGGGAGTCACTTCTAGAAGCCGAAAATAGTAAAAGAAGGATTGAATAACTCTATAAGTGTAAGAATTGGCACTTTGTCTTTTAACCATAAAAAGAACTAAAATACATTTCCCTCATAAAGCCATGTTTTATTGATATATATGTGGTCCGGTGATGTGAAAATCACTTTAAAGCTAATAAATGGCCCATATTCGCTTTGACCCATGAAATAGGTAATCATGAAGGACAAGCTTCTTAGGGTTATATATCTCTCTTTTGGTGTATTTATAATAATCCGGTGTTTAAAGACATTTCTTGGAGGCCAGTTGTTAATGAGGAATTCATATCAATCACTAGTGTTGTCCACCACACTAGGTAGATATTGTCGAATGATTTTTTTACATTGCACATCGAAAATATAGATTAGGCTTCCATTTCCTCCCTCTATCCCCCACCCCACAAAGATCTATCTTGTGGGACTTACCTGGTTTCTTTCCATGTTAGTGCTTGATATCTAATATGACTTGTTAACAGAGCTCCCTATATTTTCCGGGCAAAAGTGTTTATGGGAAAAACTTTAGATTTATACAAGGGTTGGGACATGTGACTCATATAAACTGTAATAAGAGTATTGTTGCTGAAACCTGGGTTTGCTTTGAAGCCTCGTCATCCTGTTCTTGGGAAACCATTAAGCAAAATGCCCTGAAGGGTAGGAGAAATTGCATCGAGCAATAAAACGCCAACAAACTACAGGATTTGAAGATCGCACACTTTCATCTAAACATGCCCTTCTCGCCTTTCACTTGGCAGGAGTTTGCTTTGTGAAAAGCAATAAACTCTAACACTCTGGTTGACCTGGGATGTGTTTAAGAAATCAAATCCTTGAGCCAGAAGCAGGAGGACCTTTCTCATGGACGGGCTCCCCACCTTAGAAAAACCACAGGATGCGAAATGTAAACAAAATGAGGCCAGAACTGTGTGTCTCAATTGTCCAGATCTTGGGTTTTTGTGATGAGGGTGCACACTAAAACCCTAGGACAGGAGAAACAGCTTTCAATCTGTTTAAACAGGTGTCCAGTAAGTACGTATAATCTTGGTGCACAACCAAAATGGACGTGGTCAAGTTTCCCTGTCCACAGGCCTCTGGGGTCTTTGGAAATCTAGGGCACACAGTATTCAGTCTCAGATCAAGTCTGTAGTCAATCAGCTCTTCCCACAGCCAACCGAGATTCTGAAGCGACTCGTGCACTTTACTTAGGTTTCTTAGGAATAATAAAAGAGATCCAAACTAAAAGCCCATAGCAATATTTATCTAAACCATTTCATCTCCCACCTCTGGCCCCATTCACTGCCAATTCTCACATCCCATGACTTCTCTCAGCTCATGGTTCCCTGTTCTTCCCTCATTCGGAATCATTTTGTGATGTAGAGTGACCCCATGTCCTTCCTAGCATAAAAGGGTCTCTTCCACGTACAGCACAGAAGCAGGAATTTGATCTGGTACTTGGAGGGTTCTTCTTTAGCTGGGGAGGGGACAGAAGAGATGGTAAGCATCCTGTATTAACTTTGATCCCTACGTGTATGTTTAATGATGCAACACAAACTGTTAGCAGAAGTGGGGTTGGAGAGACAGCTCAGAGGTTAAGAGCATTTGTGGCATTTGCAGAGGATCCAGGCTCAGTTCCCAGCACACACCTGATTGCTCACAACCATCTGTAACTCTAGTTCTGAGAAATACGATGCTCTGTTCCGACCTCTATGGGCACTAGGCATGGTGCACACACATCCATGCAAACTATGCATACACATAAAAGAAATATATCTAAAAAAAAAACATTTTTTAAACTAGCGAAGATTAGGCTGGGAGGCAGAATAACGTTAGAGTGCTTGCCTAGCATACACTAAATTTACCATCAAAACTAAGACACGAGAAATCCTGGAGGTGTGTGCAGGATACTATTATAGTCTTAAGATAATAGAGGTTTAACTGGAGAAACTTGTGTTTATAAAAACAGACCAGGAGATCTCAAAACAGTCCAGTTCCCTTTCAGAACAATGAGTCTGGTAGGTTGCCTAGTGGAACCTACAATTTACAAGAGAGGGAAAGGAAAGAAGCCATGAAAGAAGGCCATTCACAGCCCTGGGGTATTATAATGCCTATCTGTGAAAACCATTGTCTCAAGGTTTGGGGTGACAAGCTAGGAGGTGCAGGTCTTAGCTAGCGCTGATCACCCCTAATAGATTCTATCCTCCAACTATTGTGAATTCAATGAGTAGGCAGCATTTCCACACAGAGGCACTGGGAGACTGACTCAGAACCATGGCCAAATGGCAAGAGTATGACTTATCGGAACTCAAAGTACCACCCTGTCTCTGTCATTGTTACAGGACAGGAAGGCCAACCCAAGGTTACTAGACTCTATCATAACAGCGTAAGAAAATAAAATGCCATATGCCATAACTTCCCAATTCTTCTTGCCCAAGGTTTAATATTTGTGCTACATCTGAAGGCCAGATACCCATGCCTACCGGTTTATATGGTTCACAGGTCAGGATATAGGATGGGTATAGGAGTAGTAAAAGCCTTCAAACAAGTATTTGGACTCACATCTGCTTCAGTATGAATATTCAATAGAATAAACTGCAAAAACCATCCCCCACCAAATAAAAATTATTTTAAGAAAATAAAATGGGAATTTACCAAGTAATTTAATTTCGTTAGCCATGGAACATATATAAGCTCAGGCCAAAGTAAAAGTCAGGGTGAAATGGAAAAATACCCTGAGCGAAGACAACTTTAAATCAATCACTGCTCTTACAGAACGTCTCTCTGTCTCTGTCTCTGTCTCTCTCACATACACACATACACACACATCTTCTTGATTATAACAGATTTAATAAATATATCAGGATATGTATGACATGAATTTGTACCCAAAACATTGGAAATAACTAAGTTCTGCAGCAGCAGGAACTTGGTGTGGGTCCATTTTGTATGTCTATGCATGTGGCGTGTAAAACTACTCACTCTAAAAGTGATGCTGTTGGAAATTATTTCATCACAAATAAGAAGAAGGCAAATCAGTTACCTTTCCATTTCTTACATGTTTATGCTTTTGGGATTTTATCTTTGGATAAAAATCAAAAATAAAGGAAACCAGAAAACAATTCAAAGTGAATGTTACCATAAACACATACACCTGGACTAGTACGATACATTCCAGCAGTGCTGAGAGATGAGGGAGGGCTGCTATTTTATTGCCTAGATTAGAAAAGAAGAAACACTAACACTTTAGAAGCTTTTCTATGAGAATGGTATTCTTCAGAGGGGACTTAATCCCAAATAAGTAGAATCAAGGGCTTTGCTGAGGCTGGCAGGGGGACTAGCCTAGCAACCTGGAATTGCCTTGGGCTATGCACACACGCCTCTTTTAATAATGCACTTGGCATCCTGAGACCTTTGATGGAGGTGGGTCTTGTAATAATAAAGAAACTGCCTCGGCCCTCATAGGACAGAAAATTAGGTAGGCGGAGTAGACAAAAGAGAATGCTGGGAAAAAGAAGCTGAGTCGAGGAGTCGCCATGATTCTCCAGCTCNCTTTAACAGTGATATTCACTTCTGTTTCCTAACTAGAAATTGATCGTTTAGATCTTTAATACACAGAATATTAGAAATGGGTTAGAACAATATGTAAGAGCTAGCCAATAAGAAGCTGGAACTAGCCGGGCCAGGCAGTGTTTGAATGAATACAGTTTGTGTGTTGTTATTTCGGGCATGAGCTAGCCAAGCAGCCGGGGTGTTGGGGACGCAGCCCCGCCGCCATTCTTATTTCAACAGACCTTATCTGCATACACTTATCTGTGCACACTTACGTGACTCTGAACAATACATCCAGTAACCCAGGACCCCCACCTGCACTGAGCTACATAGGCACTCTACTCCAACAATGGAACGAGTGTGTCTGCACCTGATAACAATCAAACTTGGGCAGTTGCTACTTACACACGTTCCCCATATAACTGGAAAAGAGGCCAAATCCCACCTAGACAGATTTTTAGGTCCCTGCCCAATAATGCACACTGTGTCCTTGAAGTGAAGATTTAGGGAGAAACCCCTGATGTGGAATATTAGTTAAAGATGTGTTGCATTTGTTTATGCTGTGGAACATTTGTTTAATGATGTAAAGATGTCTTGCATTTTTTATGTTATATTTGTTTAACTCTGTGAAGCTGTGTTACTTTGCCTACCTAAAACACCTGGTTGGTCTAATAAGGAGCTGGATGGCCAATAGCTAGGCAGGAGAGGGATAGGCAAGGCTGTCAGGCAGACAATAAATAGAAGAAGAAAAATAGAAGAGGGAGGAGTGGAAAGAGAGGAGAGGATGCCAGAAGTCAGCCATCCAGTCATCCTGTCTTCCAGCCATCCAGCCACCCATCTACACAGCAAGGCACAGAGTAAGAAGAAAGGTATATAGAAAAGTAAAAGCCCAGAGGCAGACAATAGATGCTATAATTTAAGAAAGACTGGCTAGAAAAAAAAAAGCCAAGTTACGGCTGTGCATTCATAAGAAAGAGTAAAACTCCGTGTATTTATTTGGAAGCTGAGTGGCTGGTCCACAAAAGACCAAACACGAACTACACCAACTACAAACCCCTCTTTACCATCTGTCTTAGTTTGCTTTATACTGCTACTATAAACCACCATAGTCAAAATCAACTTGGGGAACACAGAATTTATTTCAGCTTACAGTTTATAGTTCATCCTGAAAGCAGGTCATGGCAGGAACCTGGAGGTAGGAATGGAAGCAGAGACTGTGGAGGAACACTTCTTTCTGCTTTGCTCCCCCTGGCTTGCTCAGCCTGCTTTCTTATACAGCCCGGGACCACCTACCCCAGAAGGATATCACCCACAGTGGCCTGGGGCCTCCCACATTAATCGTTAATCAAGAAAATGCCCTATACACTTGTCCATATGGGTAATACAATGGTGGCATTTTCTCACTTAAGGTTCCTCTTCCCAGATAACTCTAGCCTATGTCAAGTAAGAAAAAAGTTAACCAAGACTTCGTCTTCTACGTATGCATGATTGGAAATGCATATGATTAAAATCAAAATGCATTATGGGAAGGGAAGTAGGAGAAAAGTTACATAGCTTAAAAGCCTGTCAGTCAAAATAGCCACCCACACAACATCCCTTAGCAACCAAACTTTTTCTCTTGATCCCCATAAAAAATGCTACATACTGGGGGGAGGGGGGTAGGATATAATCTGCCACCCCTAACCCCGAAGATATCCACAATAGAAAACCTCTCACAAAGGAGAAATTAGTGTTCTCCAATGGAGTCTCACTGAGAATACAAACTGTTATAGCCACATGTTGGGGTGAAATCTGTCGGGATCCAACCTCATTGAGGTTCACACATTACAGGGTAGGGGTGTGTGGATTATAAAAATTAGTAGAAGGAACAGAGATACAAGAGAAACACAGAGGCCTAGGATAGAACCAAGAGGACAATCCAGTGAATACTGGCTATGCCTGTGTTTATTTTCCATTATTTCCAATCCAAATAGGGAGGAAGAAGCCAATGCACTCCTTTAACATGACACAGACAGCAAACAGAGCAATTACCTGCTTTAATACTTGAAACATCAAGCAACTATATCCTGAGTTAAGCATTCTGTCATTGAGGCAGGACACACCTTAGACCAAGTATCCTGTAGATAGATACTCCCTGGGTCAAACCTCCTGTCATAGCCTTGAAGGAGCAGTAATAGACTTGAATTCTCTGAACTTTGGTCAAGGTGGAGTAGATCCACCTCTGTGAGTCATCTCAATTCCCAACTCAAAGGCAGGCTCTATGCCCAGCAGTAGAAGGAGGGCCAACACAAAACAAACTCAGTGGTATTTGGGGAGCTTTTGTTTTGTATTTCATAATGCTTTATTTGGGCTCTATTCTTTAAACCTTACTGACCTTCCAACAAAGATAATAGTAAATGTTAGAATCAATGGGAGATGATCAGTAAGTCATTTGCTTGTGAGTTCTACACATTAAATTAGCATAAATCTGGGGACTGATGATGGGAAGGGAGAACCTGAGGGGAAAGAATGGAAGAATTTCATTCTTTTTTCACACAGATAGCAAAGTTTTTGAATAAAGTGGCTAATTGAAGAGGCAGTTCTCCTCTGCTTCTTATTGAGAATTGACTCTTTGAACTCAGGGCATGTATTTTGGCCATGTTGTAAGGTGAGTTTCTACAGCCATATGCCACTTCTCTCACCTCAACTAAGTCTCTTACTCTCCTGCTAAGTTAATACCTGGCCCTTAATCTCGCAATTTATGGGGCATTAAGGAATAGAGCATAACTCAAGCTGGGGAAGGAAATAAAGTCTTTCTGTATAAGTTATAGGGTTCACATGTAGTTGCGCTGAATTAACTTTTGCTATGAGGCCTGTGCCCCTTCCTGCTCCATCTAGAGAACCATAATCACCAGCCTGATGGCTCCTGCCCCCCTAGCAGGGGAAGGAGAGAAAGCAGAGAGAAGAGCGAAGCCTGAGCCAGACCCTTAAGTGGATGGGAGACTGCTGGTCCTGTGAACAGGTGTGAGAGGACAAATAGGGCACAGGAGCCAGAGTCATCAGCTCAAGGCGTCTGAGAAGCAGCCAGAAAGTAAGAGATGCCTAAGGGATTTCCAGACAGACGTAAGGCGGCAGGGTAGGCAGAGAATGCTCAGCAACATAAGAGAGGAAGAAGGACCTCTGGGGAGGAAGAGCCTCAGCATGCAGCACAGCTAGGGAGAATTTCCATGGGGTGGGCAGAATCCCAGGCCCCCTACTGTCCTTTAGAAGAGATCCCGGTGTGAAGGCCTCACTCAGCCCCTGAAGAGTGGTCTTGGGAGTAAAGATAGAAATAAATGTTTTGCTTCTAGTAGGGTCTTCCCTAAAACACACGGCATTAAAAGCCACCAGAGGAAGAATGCCCTACACACATGTCACAGTAAAAATGCTCAGGACTCAGGACTCTGTCCCTATATTTGAGTCATAGCTAGGAGACAAACTGAATAGGACTGGAAACTCTCTTCCGAGTATTTGTTACCTGTCTGTGGGTGGGAAAACACAGATTGATCAAGAAAGGCTGATTGGAAGTTTTAACGCTTATGTGAGTTGTGACAAGCTACTGGGAGTGGTGTCTTGTTGTGCACAGTTAGTACTGTGTGTGTACCTGTATTCCCCCTTGAGCACAGCAAGCACGTGAGGCAACAAGAATCTCGTGGATCTCTATTGACTTGTCTTGTCTGCCTCTGTTAAATATGAATTTTAAATGTCATGTGCCTGGAATCAGGTGTAGAGGGGCACAGTTTTCATCCCGGCACTTGGGAGGCAGAGGCCTCTGAATTTGAGGCCAACCTGGGCTACAAAGTGAGTTCCAGGACAGTCAGGGCTACATAGAGAAGCCCTGCCTTGGAGAAAGCAAAAAACCAAAACCAACCAAACAGAAAAGTCGTGAGCCTGTCTCAACCAAATCCAAGGTGATTCTCCCTCTTTTCAACACTGACCCTCCCACCCCCTCCTCATATTGTTTCCTGATTCATTCTTTATACATACTTTTAAGTGATTTCGCTCATCCTTGGTAAACAACAAGTAAACTGAAGGCAGCGATTATCTTACACTTTGAATGAGCTTGGACTTGAACAAAATGCGAGTTTCAGCATCAGAAATAAAAGAAGCAGGCTTAGGTAGGTAAGGTACGGTGGGGACATTTATATTTATGCCACTCAGCGTATTTTAGCAAGTTTGGAGACACAGTAGAATTCACAGATACATTTCAATCATCAAGCTAGGATGAGAAATTAAGAACAAGAGAGGATGACAGTATTGGTGAGATAGGTATTCTAGGAAAATCTTGGATAAGGATTGCTACTTAGATTGAGTGCAACTTCACTTTTGACCTTTTTCTGGCAGGCAAGAGGAAAAGGAAAGCAAGTTATATAAGGTTCTTATTAGCTAATAAAAAGCACCAGGCCAGCTTTTCTATGGAGGTAGATTTTCCCCCTAGTACTAACTCTAAGAGGAATTTACTTTATGGCCCCTTATGGAGTTATTGGCTTTTTTTTAAAAAACATATGATGGTTTCAATAAGTTTTATAAAAATATATATGGAAACATTTTTCTACATGGCTATTTCTTATATTGACTTTTGATAAATTTCATAGTGTGGAGGTGATATGGTTTTTGGAGACCCAGGGTATAATTCAACCATCAGCAATGACATGAAGTTGATGGATTGCATCTGGGATCATAGCCTATGGAAGGATGCTAGGAATGGTGTGTTTCCATAATCATGACCACAGGCTACTATATTAAGTATCAATTTGGCATCATTAGCAAACAAATGAAATTATAGTCATATAGAATGTAACTTTCATTGAATTTCTTTTAAAAAATTATCTGGACAGTTATGCCATAACCTGCATATTTTGGCCCCGAATCTTCATGATGATAGAATGGTCTAAATTCCACATATTAGAACTGATTATAACAAGTTTTAAGGGAAAAAACTACTCTGGGGGAAGTGAAACTTTCTTAAAGCCATTTAATATACCATTTGGATTAAGCATCAACTAGAGTTAAGCAAGTTTCTTTTGTATAAGCCTAGGACACGTTGACAAGCTATCACAGATTGTATATCTTCATAAGAAGATATGATCTCAAGATTGGTTGCGGGAAGTCTGGTTTAGATATCTCTTAAGATCATGACCCTCAGAGGTGTAGGAAGAAGGAGTTGGCTGGGAAGATGGGCCAAACCCACAATTTGCTCTTGAGCTAAGATGACTTTTGGGAGTTGTCTAGAGCTGGGTGAGGGACTGGGTCGGTGTGTACTTACACACTGAACAGTCAAGGGGTTTCTAAGGAGGTACTTGCTTTTTGGTCAGGGAGAGCCTCCTCAGCCAAGAGCGACCCCTAAAGCAAAACACTGAAGGGCTCTGGGCCAGCAGTACTGCCTGCTGGCAGCTGGGGAATATGTCCTTGTGTCACAATATTACAGTATGAGATTTTACTTGCATTATTTTTTCAATGAGCTATCAAAACTGAATTCAATTCTGAAACACAAGTAATGTTTCCATGACCTAGGAGTAAACAGAAAAAAAAAACAGAAATGTTGCTTGAGTCTAGTGATCTGATGCGTTCTGTTCTGTTAACTGAATACACCAATCAGGGTTCTATATGATTGGTCTCACCAGAGGCCAGATACCAGTATTTAGTTAATAGAGCTTATTCAACAAATCACATAGGGTACTATTCAGAGCTTGGGCAGCTAGTCAAGTAACTTGACTGTCTCCTGTCTCCCTCCCTCCCTCCTTCCCTCCCTTTCTCTCTCTCTCTCTTTAAAAGATTTATACTTTTGTATATGAGTGCTATTTGCATATATGCCTACATGAGAGAAGAGAGTATCAGATACCACTATATATGGTTGCCAGCCAACACGCAGTTGCTGGGAGTTGAACTCATGACCTCAAGAACAGCCAGTGCTCTTAACTGCTGAGCCACTTCTCCAGCCTCCTTCCTTCCTTCTTTCCTCCCTCTCTTCCATCCTCCCTCCCTTTCTCGCTTTCTTTCTTTGCATGAAACATTTGTTCTCATAGCTAAAGAGGAAGTGCCGAGCCCAGGGAGGAAGAAGAATTACATGTAGGGGGCAAAATATGAGGGCCAGGTAAGGTGCTTCCTCAACAAACGTTCCTAAAACCCTTTGCTACGAATTTCACTCCCCTCTGTCACTGGCCATACTGAGCTGCATGCTTCAAGAGTATCCGGAAGTCTAAACTAACTTTCATGATCTCAGCTTCTGATGTTAACTTCTGGGACTTTTTTTGTTTGAATGCCTACTTCATAGCATTGGCTCAGACACTATGTTGAATTCATAATCATGTAGTGTTTGCTCATTTGATATTTTTGACAAGAAGGGAGCATCTTAATTTTCACACAAACCTGCACATTTCTGCTTCCGAGGATTCCTTCAGTTAGAGTGTGTTGGTTAATCTTGGTTGTCAACTGGATGCTGACCATATCTAGGGTCAGCATCCAGAAGCTGATGGAGTTGTGGTTCAAGGGAGTCAGGCTCCATTTTGAGTGGCAAGAGAATTTGGTAGTGACATCCCTATGAGACTGGTTTTACAGATAGAGAAGGGGCAAGACTGAGGGGGTCAAGGAGTACTGCTCCATAGTTTCAGAAAGCAGCCGAGGCTAGGCATGAGTAACTTGATCAGATCCCCATGTAAAGAGGTCTGAAAGGCCATGTTGGTAAGCTGTGAAAGTAAAGTCTAAGTTATAATGATACATCAGAGTATTAGAGATACTAGGAACACGGGACATCTACTGAGGAAAGCCACATACACAGGATGGCCCAAGAGAAAGGTGAAATGGGTACAGGCAGTGGTGGAGGAACAGAGGTGGAAGAAGGAACTGAGCTGCTAAGTCCCGTTGGAGCCCAAAGATTACATCAGGAGGCCCAGATGCCAGACACGGAGCTGTGGGGTTCAATGATTTCCCTACTGGATTTTGGTCTTGCTTTAGTCTAATCATTCTTTGTTATGCCACGATTTTTCAAGTGGGAACAGTTACTCTGTCATTATATGTTGAAATCATACAACTGGTTGTTAATTTTCGTTAGGAGCTCTCAATATTTAGAAATTGCCTTTAATCTCAGATGAGACACGGGCTTTGGACCTTGATACTGTTAAATTGCTAAATACCATTGGCGCTTTTGAAGTTTGATTATATTTTGTGTTTTGAGATGGCCATAAAACTTTGGGCACAAGGAGTGTAAGATTGTGATTTCAAATGATGTATTTGGGTTTCAGGTTGGCAAGGTTCGGTCATTGTCATTAACCATATTTGTTGACTCGATGGAATATAGAATAAAATATAGAAGTCATACAGACTCACCTTCCGGGCTCACCTATGAGGGATTATCTCAATTTAATTAGTTAATATGGGCCCATTTGTCCACTATGGGTGACATTTCCCTCGCTGCGATCTGTATTGAATACATGAAGTTAGTGGAACACTAACATTTATTGCTGTTTGCTTCCTGACTGTGAATACAATACAACCAATTTCTTCTAGTTCCTACTGCCTCCAATGCCCTGCTCTGATTGAGCCTCACTTCTAGGTGAGCCAAAATAAATTCATTCTTCCTTACATTCTCTTCATAGAGGTGTTTTACCCCAGCAACAATAATAAAATAAGGGGTTCCAAGGTCTTGAAGACAGAGGGCAGGGAAGAATGAAACATTGGGAGATGACCTTAAAGGGGGTTGAGAGGAAGTGAAGAAGGGAAAAGAATTTGGAGGATGAGAGAAAAGGAGGACGAGAAAGAGCCAGAAGAACAAAATGAAAAGGAAAGGGAGATTTGTGCTATGGAAAGAGATTGCCAGTGTCTGTTGACCAGCATCTCTAAGGTGATGCAGAAATCTTGTTAAGATTATTAGATTTACTGTTTCAATAAAAGACAGGGATCAATTCCATGAGACGTCTTACAAAACTATGCAGTGGTTAATAGGGGGGAAAACCATAAAAGCAAACCCGATCCATCTGCCATGGGAGTCATGAGCAGCAGACAGGATCGGGAAACAGTACTCCCTGCTGTGATGAATTCCTTGTTCTCACTTAGCCTTATCAGGACAACACAAACTCACAGGAAGGCAAGAAAGAACAAGCATTTAGCCCATTTGTATCGAAGAGGTTCTGAGGGGTTTAGGCACGTTTACATAATTTCTGTTATGTGTCACCATGTTGTTATGGTCCCTCACTTTTGAAATGGCATCTATGTGGCCTTAAACTTGTGATTGTCCAGCTTCTGACTTTGGAACAATAGGATTAGAGGCGTGTGTCTGCATGCCTGGCTTGTCTTTGTACTTTGAGGGGGAAAATTCTTTTTTTTCCTGTTTATTTATTTATATATTTATAAAAAAAAACCCCTATCTTTTCTCATTTTACATGCCAAATCCAGTTCCCACTCCCTCCTCCTGCTTCCTCCCCTCCCCCATCCCACCCTCCATCCACTCCTCAGAGAGGGTAAGGCTTCCCATGGGGAGTCCAGAAAGTCTAGCACATTGCTTTGAGGCAGGACCAAGGCACTTGCTTGAGTTCCATCCTCATCGACACACACACACACACACACACACACACCCCTTATTTGAAGATAGTCTCATGAGTCTTATTCCCCACTACCAAACCCATGGTAAACACCTAGAATGTTCTCATTAGGAGTGGGGTCTTGACACTGTTTGGCACCAATAAGCAACAGGAATTCAATCTGTTGAGTGCGGTGAGAGTTTAGTGTCGTCTGATTGTTTCTGAGAAGCATTCTTAATTTGATGTGTTGAACTCTGGCAATACAGGTCCCTTTGGAGACATAAAAGAAGCCAACCTTTACAAGATGTTGACAGATGCTGTGACTGCTTTTTTACTGTGCAGCCAAGTTTCCTACTCTGCTGCATGCCATTAGGCATGTTGATAGGGCTCTGCTCGTTTTACTAGCCCGATGGGAAGGGGATGTTGGGGCAGGAGCCTCAAAGTTTCGCTCCTACTCTCTTTCTTTAACTTGCACATGTGTCTCAATTCCTAGAGAAAAGTAAGTTTCCATATTCATTTTGTATATGTTGCACGAAACTTTGTGGTTAAAAAAAAAAAAGGTCTCCACTATTGTTAGGCCTCTCTAGTTTATCCATTTCCTTGGGAATTTGGGCAGTAAAGACATGCCCATGTATGATAAGGGCCAGCATTTTCAGTGACCAGCAATGTCTTTAACCAGGGCATGTGTGGGTTTCAGGCCAGCTTATAGGAATCTTCTCAACCTTCCTGAGTTACTCCCTTTTTGCTCTGCCATATTCATGCACTACCCTGGGGTTTAAATGTTCCTCTACACAGCTGGATCACAGAGTTTTCTGGGTTGAAGTTCATTCAAACTCTTGACATTTTCTTTGCTGTTTTGCCTGCTTGTATGCCTGTGTACCATGTGCATGCCTCGTGCCTGCAGGAGGTCAGAGAGGGCATAGATCCCTTAGACTGCAGCTATAGATGGTAACGAGCCACTGTGTGGCTGCTGGGAACTGAACCCTCATTCCTGTAAGAGCAGTCAGTATTCTTAACTGTTGAGACATCTCTCCAGCCCCATTTTCTATGTTCAATTATTCTCTCTGTATTGCTTTATAAACCTGCAGGATGGTTGGACCCTTCACTTTTCACCTTTAAAATCAGTTTCAGAAGAAAACTGGGACCTCTTGGGAACAGAGGGAACACTTTCTGGATCTCCATTTTTGCAAGCCACATTTTGGGCCAAGAACCATATGTTACTTCATCATGTGGCTCCTGTGGTGGCCTACTTTGCATCAGGCAGAAAATAGGAAGGCACATTTTATGAGCACTTGTCAAGTGTTCTCTGCTAGAATTACAAGCAATAGTACAAAGCACACAAATAGAGCAGAAGTGGGGATGTCCCCAAACCAGACACAGGGCATCTTGTTTGAATACAAGGCACCATGAGAAATGACACCAGGCTGTGCAGGAGCAGCTACTTGTGGCACTTTGAACTCACTGAAACTTATAGGCAAGTTGCATTGTAGACTAGAAGGAACCTTTCTCCTTCCTTCCCTTCCTTCCTTCCTTCCTTCCTTCCTTCCTTCCTTCCTTCCTCCCTCCCTCCCTCCCTCCCTCCCTCCCTCCCTCCCTCCCTCCTTCCCTCCCTTCCTTCCTTCCTTCCTTCCTTCCTTCCTTCCTTCCTTCCATCTGTCTGTCTCTGTCTCTCTCTCTCTCTCTCTTTTGTTTTTTTTTCAAGATAGGGTTTTTCTGTGTAGCCTTGGCTGTCCTAGAATTTGTTCTGTAGACTAGTCTGGCCTCTGACTCACAGAGATTCACCTGCCTCTGCCTCTCAAGTGCTGGGATTAAAGGCATGCACCACCACTGCCTTACCAGAACCTTCTTTTGAGCTATGTGTGTGGGTCATTCTTACCATTTTTTTTTTTTTGATTTCCCAAGAAGGCAGTGTTGCTTGTCCAAGACCAAAGGGCTGTCTATGGCTTTGTTCCAGGAAGATAGCATAGCAAAGATTGAAGGATTGTATGGCAAGTGTTAGTATTCAGGCATCTGTACTGACTGCCCTTGGGGTCTTGGAAGAATGCATCCTCAACTGCAGCCACTAAGAGCACCACCTGTGCCCATTTGCTCCATTCCCTTTTAAAAGGCGGACCTTGCTTACCTTCTGTCTCTTTCTCTCTCTCCCCCTCTCTCTTCTTTCCTCTTTTTCTTTCTCTCTCTTCCACCACTCTTGTCTCCAGGGGCCAGTCTCTGCCCCCCCCCCCGTCCCCTTCTCTGTCCTGTTTTTGGCCCCTTCTCTCCTTTTCCAATAAACCTCCCATGTGAGCCCTGTTGCATGGTGCAACTTCTTTTTGCCGCATTTTAAAATAAATTGCAACATTGGTTCATAGTTACTTTCCTCTCATGACTTAGGCAAGCCATTTTTAATATAAGACTTAGACTCCTTAGGATAGGATAACTATTGAAACATAAAGCATGTTTCTTGCTTGATGTAGTTCATGGTGGTTGTAATTCTAATTTTTGCAGTTGATATTTGCTCTTATTGTATATAGTTTTGTATTAGGCTTAGAACTCTCTTATTTAGACAAAAGGGGGGTGCTGTGGGAACTTCTTCAGCCAGTAGCCTTTAAGATATCAGCCCACTTTGGGCATGGTGTCATGTACTATAAATGTAGACAAAAAGCATGTGTGGGCCTCTTGGCTGTTGGATTTGGTTCCAGTTACCAGTGAATGCAGAGGACTGCAGATTTCTACCCTTTCTGTGAGTTTATCCCCAGATAAATAAACCTTTGTTATACTCCATTTTGGGCTATTGTGGAACTCTTTTGTACACCAACAGAATGTTAGTACTCAGGCATCTGTACTGGTCTGCTTTTAGGGTCAGGACAGGATACATGCTCATCATAGGATGCAGCCACTAAGAGCACCTCTGTGCATATTCGCTGTGTTCCCTCATACAAGGTGGGCCTTACCCACCTCCTGTCTTTCTGTCTGTCTCATTCTCTCTCTGTCTTTCTCTTCTGCCACTCTTGTCCCCATGGACTAGTCTCTGACCCTCTCTACCCCTTCCTTGTTCCCTTTTCTGCCCCTTCTTTTTTCTCTTCCAATAAACCACTCATGTGAGCCCTGTTACATGGCATGGTTTCTCTTTACAGTGTAGCAAGAATAATGAACAAGCTTTTTTTTTTTTTTAACCAATGTTTCATCTGCTATCAACTAGTGGTATAAACTTTGAACACAGAACTTACATATCCTTAATTGTCTTTCTTTCTCTCTTTTTCAAGTTGCCTTTCTAATTTAAAACAGGAATGACGATATTGCCACATGTGGCTAGTGCACAAAAGACACTCAAATATCAACTCCTATTTGTCACTGTATTTCATTAAATCAAGTAGGCCCACATTTGCAAACCTAACCATCAGCTTCAGACACTGGGCCTGCTCTGTGCACCAGGGCACACAGTGGCCCATATTACATGACACGGACACTATGAAGACACCACCATGGCAGTTTCAGAGCTCATAGACCATGCCAACGCTTTGAAAATAAAACTCTTGTAGTTTCAACAGAAATGTATTTTTCCACGATAAGATGAACCTTCCTGTAAGTCATTGCTTACAGGGATTAAGAGGTCTATGTCAACAATAAGGCTGTTATAAACTTAGGCTCCACACTGTCTCCCACAGGAATTAGACAAGCCTCATGATGTGCTGGAGGCAGAAAAAAAAAAAAGTGACCCAAGAAAGGACTAAATCTTCGGTTGTTATGTGTTTTCCCATGTCAGCACTATGTTTTGAGAAGGCAGAAGGACGGCTTGCTCCACAAACTTGTCTGATCTTCCTGTGCTTAATGAAGTATAGAATGTTTTATTTGACCCCCCACCCCAGCAAACAAGATAAACAGGCCAGTTGGTCCTTGATATCGAGTATCAGCAGTCAAAATACTTGCAGAGCCTTTTAGAAATCAGAACATCACAGATTTAACAGGAAGTTGATGCCCCGTACTCATACGTGGCTATTAACAATCTTTTATTTTCTTTATTAAAAAAGTAGAAATGACAGGGAAAAAAAAACACACTCTTGACAGAAAATAATACCAGTGACCTAGACTCACTGAGCTGAGCCAAAGCTGCTTTTGTTATGGAGGAAGGAAATATCAATCAACACTAGCAAATCCTCATGCAATTGACAGGACTTCAGCCGTGTCAGAGCCTGGGGGATGTGCATCGAGAAGGCTGAACCAGCCAAACAGCAAATGTTTCAATGCACACATTGCCCAATCATGTTTTCAAATAGCATCATAAAAAACAAAGTTCTATATACAGATATGGTCCAAAATGTATCTTATGACAAGTCTCAGATATAAATTTAAGGCATCCAGATATTCTGCTCTGCTGGTGAGGTGTTTGTTTCCGTGGTCTTATTGCCGCCGTCTCCAGGAACTCCCGGTGGTGGCCGGACGGCATGCGTAAGACTTATAACAAGTGATCTATAAGAAGAGTTCCTTTGATTCTGACTCAGCATCGTGCTTTCTGCCGTAGGTTTTCTTCGTGTTTCTCTTGATGTCATTATGCCTAAACAGAAGAGAAACCACAGGCCAAAATTAGATAAAACCATGGTCAGGTTACAAACGACGACGCTGCTAAACAGCTCACCAAAAATGGAAGTTATCCATCCCCAAACCATCCTGAAGGGCAGCACTTCATTCCAGGAGGCAAACCAGTCGCTTTTCATACACACTACTGTTTAAATGTAATGAAAGCAGTCGTGATATAACAAGGCACACTCACTGAGCACATTTGAATGTGGCTCCAGGAGCAAATTCTTAGCCACATTGATTAGAGCCCAGGCACTCTGTAGTCAAGGGGATTTTATCGGAGACAAGCATGATAGGATGTATAATGTTGCTGGTTGCATGGGAGCAAGATTTTTGTTTTTGTTTCTGTTTTGTTTTATAGTTTCAAGTGATTTCAAGGAATCACTGATGACACTGTGGATTCCACAAGAAGCTGGAGTCTTGAAGGTCTGAAAAGGATGTCTTTAGCAATGACGGCAGCCTGGCATGCTGAAGGACCGCAAATATGGGAAAAAGAAAAGTCTGAACCCTGAGTGCTGCTTCCAGCCTAATCCTGACTCTATACTGTGGAAGAAGAGGACAAAGAGACAGATGTTCTTCTATGAGTGATTTTCCCCTCTGGATAAGATACATTCATTTTCATGATGTATTAGATGCATTTATTTAAAGATTCCAGAGAGGAGTGACCCTTATTTCTGGGCAAGCCTGTCTACTACTAAGTTCTTACTGCTGCTACATGAGATATGATCAAAAGCTTCTTTTTGGTAATGGTTCTAATATGTAGATGCAGGACAAGCTTAAGAGTGTGGCTTTATGACCTCAAAACCACACTTGCTGCTTGATTACTGGTATGGCTTGGGCATGGTTGGAATGCATCCCCAAGGCTCATGGCTGTAAACTTAAAGGCAGTTATGGAACCTAGAGGAAGAAATCTTGGGGTTCCGATTGAATCCTTGTGGGTTCATAAGAAGCATCAGTCAGGGGATGTAGTTCAGTGGTAGAGTGTTTGGCTAGAACGTATAAAGCCCTAGGTTCAATATCCAGCTCTCAGAGAAAAAAAGGAGGGAGAGAGAGAGAGAGAGAGAGAGAGAGATGGAGAGAGAGAGAGAGAAAGAGAGAGAGAGAGAGAGAGAGAGAGAGAGAGAGAGAGAGAGAGAGAAGAGGGGTGGGAAGGAGAGGCTAAAATAAGACTTACTGTTAATACGAACTCTTGAGCCAGACTGTTCAAATTAAAATCCTGGCTCCACAATTTATAACCATCATTACTGTGTAATCTTGGGCAAGATGCACAATTATCTATGTCTTTTTCCAGTGTGCAAATGTGGGTAATAATAGTATCTGTCATAGATATCATTGTGAAGACTGAAAGAGCAGAGATGTGTAAAGCGTCTGGAAGACTCGCTGGCCCATTTTTACAATCCATAGCAGGATGCCAGTAGATGTTAGGGACACTGACAATTTCTATGGCATTGTATATAGGAATAATAGAATGCTGAAGAAAGTCGGGAAGAAAAGGCACAGCACATTCAGAAGAACATGAATAGTGGATGGAGGGCGCTCTGCAAGAGGTTGACAGCTTTCTTTTTTTATGTTGTCTTTGGACAATGTCTCCATGTATATAACATACTCTGGTCCCTCCCTCAATTCTCTCTTCTCTCCCTCCCTTTAGATAAGTGTGCCCCTCCATCCCTACCAGTTCCTCTCTGAGACTTCTGCCCTTTGCTTTTGTTTTGTGACCCATTTAATTTAAGCGGGGCCATTGGTGCGAGCATTGGATTGAAGCAACCCGTTGAGGTGGTGACAAGAGGAACTAGTAGGCACACATTTGAAGACAGCCATTCCTTCTTCTCAAATCAACAAACAGTTCAATAGGAAGGGGTGGGGTCCCCTCAGCCTTTCCTCATATAACATTTCTTGTTATTATTACTCAGATGTATTTATATAATCTTGATGAAAATCCAATTAGTTTAAAAAGGGTTTAGTTCTTGAAAGGGTATCTTTGCTTTGAGATAGGGGACACTGCTTTGAACACCCACAAGTAAACCCTCTTTCTGCAGGAAAAACCTAGTTTGATTAGAGAAAGTCAAGTCCCAACCAAGTGAACTGTTAATTTAATATGAGACATTTAATATGATAATAACTCAGTCTTCCCTGAATCCTTCAATTGCTCAATCTTCAATTGCCAGAATTCAACAGAACAAAAAAATGGGTAATTCTGGCACAAATCATTCGGATAATTGTTGTGCCTTGATTTCACTCTTGGATATGAAATCACATTCTGAGTGACCAAAATTAAAAAGGAGGAGAGCCTTATATTTAAATAACTGGTTTTCAAGTGTTCCAGCATGCTGAATCATCTAGGCACACACTGTATTTCCACAGCACGTGGCGCTCCCACAGCGACTTATGGGATCAGTGTGCCATGGCCTGCAGCCTGCCACACATCCCCCCCACCCCCTACTAACCAAAAGAAGAGCTTGCTTAAGTGTGCTCTCTCTTCCAGCTTTACTTGTAGCCAATCTGTACAATTTATTTACTAAAAGGGGGAATTGTGGTTCAAAATCAAATATATACTTTAATACTCAAATAGAAGCTTACTGCAGAAGACTGAATTCAAATGTATCCACAGAGCATAATAACACCCCTCTCCCGGTAGGATAGTACAGACAAGATTTTGTCCTGCTTTTCCCTCCCCCCCCTGTTCTTCTTCCTTTTCATCTGTTAGGCTCTTTTTCTTTCCAAATATTTAGGAAGCCTCTTCCATATGCCAGACACCATTCCAAACACTGGGAATACAAGGGTCTCAAGAAGGACTGCTCTCACGGAGCTCTGGTATGAATTTATTCCTATTCTCCTGGGAGCGTCTTCACTATGACCTGTCTGAGTTTCAGAGGCCAGGCCTTACTTTGGGGAAAACATGTCTTTTGTGTATGGGAGTGCACATATGGGTACATATTTATGTAAGTACAGCTGTGTGCACGTGGGTATGCATGCACATGTGTATACATGTGTCTGGCGGCCAGAGGACACCCTCAAGTGTTGTTCCTCAAGAGGTGTCTAACTTCTTTCCTGGGCTTTGGATTTCTTGTTTGTACGGGGCTCACTGGTTTTGGTTGGTTGGCTATGTAACAGGCTGAGTCTGCCAATCTGTTGACTCAGCACTGGGAATACAAGTCCACACCGCTCTGACTGACATTGTTATGTGTGTTCTAGGCTCAAGTCTTCATGTCTACACAGAAAGTACTTAACCGACTGAGCTGTTTTCTCAGTTCCCCCAAATTCGTGTGTTATTGATAAAAAATGCTGAAAAGAAAGGTGTGGCTTTGTCAGCTAGGAGTAGTGGCATATGCCTATAATCCCAGAATTTAGGAGTCAAGGGAGGTGGACCTCTGAGGTCTAGGCCAGCCTGGTCTACAAAGCAAATCCCAGGGCAACCATGGTTACACAGAGAAGCCTTATCCTGAAAAAATTCCTACTACTGGCTTGCCTTGTCCATCCTTGACATGAGTGTTTGTGCCTAGTAGTCTTTCCCCATGTTTGGATGTTCAGTGGATGTTACTGGGAGAACTGATCTTTTCTGAGTGGAAACAGAGATGTGGATCTGGGGGAGAGGGGTGGTGGGGAAGGAACAAGGAGGAATGAATGGAGGGGAAACTGTGGTTGGTTGGGATGTAACGTGTGAGAGAAGATGAGGTCCAGACAAGGTTTGTATTTGTGATTATTTCAATCAACCTATACACCTCTACACGTCAGTCTTCAGAGAGATTGTGGGGAGTCCCTGCTCTCACAATATCCTAAGATGTCCTTAGTAATGGCAGAGTAATAGTACGGCTATAGAACTGGGAGAAGTGTTTTTCTCTGAACTTAATTCACAACTCGACCTTCAGGAGTGGGAAAAACAGTGAAGATAAAGAAATGAGCTTTTGTCTTAGGATTTTTGTCTCTCTGGTGATAGTCAGATAGTCAGGATAAGCAAGCTAAAGAACGCATCCTGGTGGGGTGGTTTGGTTTCCAGGGAAGATTTCTCCTTTCTCCTCTATGAGCAACAGCAGACAAGTGATGCTGTGGACATCAGCCCCACCCCTGGGCCAAAAATATGATTCTCTTTGAAGTAGCATTGGGAACCTTGAAATCTATACAAAATACTTGACATTAGCTCTTGGCTCTGGATATATAATTCTTAAGTGGCTAATTCATGGGTAATAAAAAGCATTCTAAGCATTTTGATGGCTTCATGTGGTTTTCAAGGAGTCCTCTAATGCTGGTGCTAGGATAGGGGTATGACTCCTTCAAGAACAGTGTCACGTGGTCAGAGAGGGTATTATTGGAGGTAGCCAAGGTGGAAACAAGCCACCATAGGCAGACCTAAGACTTCATTAGCATTTTAAGACCAGGGATTGCAAATATTCCCCCAAAGCTGCAAAAACTCTAAGTCAACTTATCTTCTGTAAGAAAAACAGAAAAGATAAATTTGCTCTCTGTAAACCAAGTCATCTTCCACAGCGGACATACTGAAGAGGCTGTTCAAAGCGATGAAGCTGAAGCTCACTTTAGAGGCCATTGAAATTCATTCTCTTTGCTAATCACACTCTGATCAATTTAGAAAGATAAATAGCCATCAGAAGCTGAAAAAAAGAGCTGAAAGACAGTCTTTAAAATTCTGTATTTATTGTTCTTACTTTTCTCCTCCTCCTCCTTCTTCTCCTTTCTCTCTCTTTCACCTTCCTCTCTCTTATTTTTTAAAAAAAAAATTTTAAGACCAGATTTTTCTGTGCAGCCCTGGCTATCCTGGAACTTTCTCTGTAGACTAGGTTGGCCTCAAACTCAGAGATCCACCTGTTTCTGCCTCCCAAGTGCTGGAATTAAATGTGTGTGCCATCACTATCTGACTTCCTACTTTCCTTTTAGCTAGAAGAACTAAAAATAAAATTCTTAGAAACTAAAGTAGACTTTGATTCCAGGGTTCTGGAGCTACCGTTTCATCTCTGCTAACAAGAGGGTCAGTAGCAGGGAGCTGTCAACATCTCCACCCCAAGTTGAGGCAGCCCTCTACTATTTCAAGAAGTCATTTGATCTTCCAGCAAGTTCTTAGGTCAAGATTTGACTGATACATGAACCCTTGCACTCAGGTAATACTGCAGGCACCAGAGTTAATTATGTATTACTCATTTAAACATTTCTTCATTCTAGCCTCAATTTCTTTGAGGAATCTTTCTTTTAAGTAGAGAGGCATTCTTGGTTCATCTGTGGAGCGGACCAGGCTTGTGCTAAATGCGGGCATGAGATGCAGAGAGAATAGGAAGAACTTAGTCTCTCCAGGGTGAGAAACAAACATCCAACAAACAAACTCAACTCCTTTGTAATGGAAACCCATGCCAAACTAAGAGCATGGTAAAGTGTCCATGAGGGTATAGGGCAGTGAGAGGAAGAGGTCTGAGGGCTGACTATACATGTTGTTTGACTTTTCTAAGTTTTTAGCATTGAATTCAAGCCTTGTCACTACACAAGGCCAGTAAATCTGCTAGCTTAATGACCGAGCCCTTAGAAGGACAGTTTCTTAAGTGCTGTAGGAAAGTGTTCTACTTCTCTCAGACATCCAAGTGGCTCTGTAACCTCATTTTGTGCACTGAAGTTTCATAATCTTATTACACTAAAATGCCCAGCTTTGTTCTTTTCCTTGTAAAAAGACTATTTCTGGCGGGAAAGTCCGTCGTGACACTAATTATCTTGTTCCCAGTTGCTGCAGGAGCCTGGAAGCCACGAGAGGCATTTCCATTTCTGCTCCCAGGGAGTTTGCCAAGTCTTTGTGCTTTCCTTGTCTTAGCTACAAAAGCAGAATTTTCCAGGCACCAAGAAGACCCATGCAGCCCAAGACAGGCACAGGGAAGGGTGTAAGAATAGGGACCAAGGCCAAGAAGAACAAAAGGGGGAAAACATCGATGTTTGGAAGGACGTAGAACTTTCCCCTGCCACTTTCTCATCTCTAACACTGGCCCAGGAGCCTCTGTCACGGGATGGCAGGAAGCAGTCCTGACTCTCATGTAGACTACCTGCTGGTAGCCAGCTGGTCACTAGTGACTATTAAGAGTCTAAGACTGTTCCTTTAATGTACCGAATTAACGAGACCCCTGATGACATACCCTAACATGACTAATGTCTGTTTTCCATTCAGACTGGGAAGCCAACTAAATTTGACCTAGAGAGGGGCAAGGAAAAAAAAAGAAAGAAAGAAAAGGAAGATCTTCTGGAAATTCAGTATTTTGAACTAAAATCTATATGTATAGTAAACACATTCTTTGAAGGATTTTGGAGGAATGCTGAATACCATGCAATGGTTTTCAAATTATTGAAATGTTTTAGACCCAACAGTTTGCTTTTAAAATGGGTTTTGATGTTAAACGCTTCTCAAATAATCCAGTCCAAAGGCACTGACCACATTAACTCAGGCACCTTTCCTGCCACTTCACCCCCTTCCCACCAGGTCTGGAAACACATGCTGCGCCTCAGAAAGAGGAGTCCCAGTCACTGGCTACAGGCTCCTCTCTCTTGTATGTATATACTCTATGCATCTGGGCTTGTGAACGTTTTGTTGGAGGAAGACCCTTCCTTTATCAGTGGACTTTCATCCTAATGGCGTCTGGACTGGAAGCCGTTCACCGTGCTAAATGAGAGAGCTTCTGCAGAAGCAGAGACATGCTTCTTCTCCCAAGAACAGCAGTCCTGACAAAAGGCACCTCCAGTCTGTAAGCGGCGCTGAAGCAAAGCCCCAGCT
This sequence comes from Alexandromys fortis, assembly GCF_014885135.2. Lineage (NCBI taxonomy): Eukaryota > Metazoa > Chordata > Mammalia > Rodentia > Cricetidae > Alexandromys > Alexandromys fortis. The sequence goes on from NW_026067946.1 coordinate 2,989,432, forward strand.
CACACTCGAAGTTCTGATATCTGTTGGACAACTGGCCTCTTCTACCCATGACTGAACCTAATTCTATACTTACTTGGCACCTTGCTCCCTTAAAATGCAAACCGAAGGGCTAAAGTCAACTAGAAACAGGGTGAGTTTATGTACAGAGTAGATTCTCCTGACTGATGCTGGGATAAAGCCCTTGCAATGACTACCGGTCATCTTCCCAGGATCTAGTTGCCACCTGAACCCTTATCTCTTTGGGGGGCGGGGAAGACTTGCAAGTTTCTTCTCCCTTGGTGTTATCCCCTGCTGAAAAGGGTTGCTGATGCATCATTTCAGAGCGCATGCAAATCCAAGCAAAGGCATGGCCGTGCCTCACGGTGCACCCCACATACCATGCATAGCCACGCAGATGTTCTTCAACCAGCACGTTAGAGGGAAGGTGGATACAGCTGCTGTACACCTCCTAGAGAAGCGCAAGTAAGAATTATCCGAAGACATGCAACAAGCTCATCCCATGCACGGGTCCCGGTTAATGCAAGGCATGCAGGGCACATTCGAGGGAAGGTTCGTGGGAAACTGCAGAGGTGGCTTTAGTGTTATTGCCGATCCTGAGATCCCCTTAAGTTATTGGGGGAGAAAAGTTAGGCTTTAATTTTTTTAATGCAAGAAGTCTGCTGTCTTAGCTGGTGTGTGCCCTTTCTAGATGTAACCAATACATGGTGAAGTCTTTCATAGCAAGGGAGTTGGTAGATAATTTAAAAGTCAGCGAGGAGGCCGTTGGAAAGAAATTAACTGAAACTGGATTTGGTATCACAGCAAGAAACACAGACAGTTCTTAAGACCATGCTGTAATAGGAATTTAACAACCCAACGAGGAAAACCGATAAGCTTCGGACACTACTGGGCGGCTTAGTAACTGCAATAGGGAAAAGATCCGAGGCATTCCTTGCACAGGGAGCTATGCGTTTTGGCTGCTATACTGTTTTTGGTGGCATGACAAGTACAGAGCGTGCAGAATTCGTTGCCTAAAAAGATGTTTCTATCTCTTCTTCATGGGATGTGAGTTACAGATGGGTTTCCAAGAAATGCTGCTATAAATGACTTCAACAGTGCCTTCTGCCATCTCCTGTATACTGGCAAGTACTTCAGCCTCTCCAGTATCTAAACAACATGGAGAGATATGTGTAGTATCATGCCAGGTGGCAGTCCCTGGGGGAGGGTCATTCATTTCAAAGGTCACTTGAGGTAAGTAGTTTAGATATGGGCTTTCTGTTTATTTGCCTTTAAGCTGGGCTCGAGAATACCAGGTCCACGAGAACAAACTCTTCCCGAGGCAGAATCAGAGCCAACAAAGGACTGATTTTATGCTGATGGGTAGTTTTATCTTGTATGAATGCCTCCCGGTTTACAATTCCTAATGCCCAGAGCACAAGAAAAAGGGATCAGAACGAACCCGTGATTTCTTTTTACCCACTTCTCTCAGCATTCTCCAAAGGAACGTGCAAGGGTATATATTTTAACCTGGCACATTTCATTAAAAAATATATGGATTTCTGAGTTTTGGGGTGTCCCTTTCAAGATGGCACAAGTCGGTAACTTGGGCTTTAACAATAACACAATCAATGAACAGTCATACAAGCACAGTCTGCAAATAGCACTCACGGGCTTATTCCTTCCTTTGCTAGCAGGGCTCACTGGGTTTCCCTTGGCATCTGCCGTCTTCCTTCCAAGTGATGTTAAGGGCAGTGTGCAGGTCTTCAGCTGGCTGGCTGGCTGGTAGTTGTTATTGTTGTTTTGATTACCACTTAAAGTCTCCATGATGGATCGGAAGGTTCCAAAAGGTCTTTTCATTTGTTCCCCTGGCTCACTAGTCCTCTGGGGGGCCCTGCCCCTATCTCTGTCCTTTTCTCCATTTAGTTCAAGGTTAGTTTGCTCCATCTGCACCACAGGCTCCTCAAAGGTGACTCTGAGTTTTGAGTTTTGGGATGTCCGGCGCTTGGATGATGGAGACTTGAGGGCACTCTTGGGGCTTGTGGCAACTTTCTGGGCAGTGGAACTGTCAGGACTGGACTGAGTGAGGTCTGCAGAAGGCTGGGTGGGAGGAGTCAGCCCCAAGCCTGGACAATGGGAGTCCAAGTCTGGTTCACTGCTCTCTGAAGTGGGAGATGGGCTGTGCCCGTCCAGGGATTTAGAGGCCTTTGTACTGAAAGGAAACCTGCGTCCGGATGGCAGGGAGTGTTTCTTTATCATCAGGTGTAAGCTTTCTGCGCTGTCCATAGTCTCCACACTTTCCACAATGGGCTGTGGCCTGGGCCTGTCTGCTTTTCTCACAGGAGTATTTTTGGGGTCTTCAGAGTTGTTTGAGTCTGTATCAGACTCACTCAATGACCTCTGCATCAGCTGCCTCAGCCTGGCTAGCTTCAATTCTCTCTTCTCCAGGGGAATTTTTTTCAAATTCCTGGAAGATGCTTGAGCATCCTGGAATTCCAATGACAGCTTTTCCTGGGTGCAGACATTCTCTGAGATTTCTTTTCCCAATAACTGACGTAGGATTTTATCGGAGTCTTCATCTTTTCCTTTGGTCCTAGCCCTGCTGGATGCTGATAAGCTTCCGAGAACTTGTATTCCCTCCTGGGCTCCTGTTTTGCTCTTGCCTGTAGCCTCATCATCTGCATCTAAGATTCTCCACTGGGACTTTCTAGAAGCTGGTGAGGAGGGTGAGCTGAAAGGAAGATGAAGGAGATGTGAGATGATTTCCTACTGCACTGAAGGCAGCCATAACTCCTTGCACGACCTTTACTATGATTAGCAGTTTATGGCAAACAAGATGGAAGTTACTTAATGGTTTTTTCAGAACAATTAGCAAAGACTCCATTCTAGCAGCTGTAGCTAGAGCATGACACATCCCAAACTTCACGGCAACACAATTTGTTTGTTTTATTGTTTACCCACCACTGTGTATGAATTTTCTCACTTTCTGTTTGCAACAATCTAATAAAGCTATATGTCTTTATTCTCATTTCACAGGTAAGGCAACGAAAGAGAATGTAACTTGTTTGTAGTCATGGCCCAAAGAAATAAAAAGGCTGGAGATTACCTCTGGTCCTGGAACTTAGACACAGACTTTTCATTGTGAGAACTTTTAATTTGTTTTTATAAGAGTAAAATGTTCCCTGCTGTCATTTTTTTGAAAAAAAAAAACATTAAATGGAATACTAGAGGAAGGATTTAAAGATTTCAAATACCCAACAATTCATTGACTGGTATTACCTGGGTGAAGAAGGGAGTGATTTGCCCTCTGATTTTTGGGCTTCTAGAAGTTGTTGGAGTTGGCTCTGCAGTGTGACACGCTCCACTGTCTGTCTGCAGGAAACAACCAAAGAACACAATGTCTGAAGCATGGCTACTGCCAAAACTAGAGGGAGAAGAATCTTCATGAAAAGGCAGTAAATGACAATCTATTCAAAGGCCTTAAAAAGTGTTTAGTCTCCATTCTTATGACTCAAAGAGTTTTTCAAGGAAGCAATCAGAAGTGTTGAAAAGGACATATTAATGACAAGCTATGAAGAAACTAATAACTCATGAGTAAAAGTGAAGGAATTTCAATCATTTCTACAATGGCAATATTACTTGAATACTGAATACCTATGAGCATACAAAAAAACTTGTCCCATGTTAAGTCACTAATTCTGTGATAATTTGTTATAAACAACAGAAAACTTACATGATTAGTTTTCAGGTCTCCATGATGACCTGCACACACTTGGTGCACAGATATACACTCAGGCCCACATTCAGACACATAATATAAGAGTAAAAATCAATCTTAAACAACAATAATAAAAACAAAACCAGGAAGTTGTCCAAAGCAAGACCTAGCAAACTCTACAAAAGCATCAAAATAGTAACAGCTCTCTTGAGCATGGCGTAGAACTAAATGAAGGGTTTGTAAGTGTTCTTACAATGACTATCTTTTCTTAGTATAGACTAGAGGAAGCCTGGCATTCTTGCAGGATCATGCTGCATATACTTTTTTTTTTTTGTCTAAATGTACTTCTGTGGAGTCAGATTCTGATAACATCTTCCACAAGTCCCAAGCATCTTTGTTTTTCTCACAGGCAGTCAACATTTTTCTAATAATTCATCTCCCCAAACAAGCCAAGTCTGTGACCTTATTTCATCTCACCCACTCTGTCAAACTCACTGAATCAAACTTAGACATGGGGCTGAACAGATGGCTCAGAGGCTAGGAGCATTTGATGCTTTTGTAGAGGACCTGGGTTTGATTCCCAGCACCCACACTGGGTCACTCAGAACAAATTGTAACTCCAGTTAGGGGTTCCAATGCCTTTTCAGGTCTCCATGATGACCTGCACACACTTGGTGCACAGATATACACTCAGGCCCACATTCAGACACATAATATAAGAGTAAAAATCAATCTTAAACAACAATAATAAAAACAAAACCAGGAAGTTGTCCAAAGCAAGACCTAGCAAACTCTTAATGGACCATAGAGCCCATATCTTAGACTTGGGAGTCACTAAGCTTTAGGAACAACCATTCAGCTCTGTCCTTTTAGCATGACTTTAACCTTGCCTAACACAAAGGTGAATATGTGTGGCCGTGTGACAACCATACTACTTACAAAAATTGGTGGTGAGCAGGCTATGCCCAGTCTACTATTTGCTGACACCGGCTTAATATAGGACTAAATATACTCCACTTTGCTAGTTGGATGCATACTAAGTTTGTGTGTGTGCATGTGTGTGTGTGTGTGTGTGTGTGTGTGTGGTATTTTAAGAGACAGAAGTAGGGGCTGGAGTGATGGCTCAGCAGTAAGAGCATTAACTGTTCTTCCAGAGGACCTGGGTTTGAATCATAGCACCCACATAGTGGCTCATAACCACATATAACTCCAGTTCCAGGTGATCTAATGGCCTCTTCTTCAGGCACCAGGCATGGAGACAGTGCACAGAATAAACACTCATACACAGAAAACAAGCAAAACAATGAATTATAAAAACAAACAGGAAGACAGACATTATTAAGAAAGATAAAGCACTCTGAAAACATGAATGATCGAGTGGGCTAGGGAAAGGTGCACACTCAAAAGTTGGTAGAAGAAGATTATACAGTCACCTTTCAAAAGATTTATTACATATTTCTTAGGAATTGTGACAGAATTTTAAAAAATACCATGTGACATCAGTTATGTTGACTGTCAGTTACAATCAAAAGAACAATGGAGGACATTCTAATTCCCTAGATTTGAAAGAAGCTTCTAGAAAGGCTCAATCATCCATAATTACAGAGAGAAAGCTGTATTTGCATACTATGTCAGTGTGCCGGATTGCTATAAAAGTGTATCACAAGTTTGGGGGCTTAAGCAACAGGAAATGCTAAAAAGATTTTTTGTTTTGTTTTATGTGTCGGTGTGAGTAGTTACATGTATGTAAGTATACCACACGTGTGCCTTGTGCCCTCAGAGGTCACAAGAGGGTGTCAGATCATTGAACCACATGATGGAGATGCTGGGAATGATCTGCAGAAGCATCATGGGCTTTTAAGTACCAAAGCATCCCTCCAGCCTCAGACAACATTAATTTATCAGCTCAAAGTTTGGGAGGCCTAAGTAGTCTGAGATGACATTGTCAGCCATGTTGGTTCCTTCTGGGAGCCACGATGGTATCCATCATGTACCCTGTGCCTGTCTCCTAGGGTCTAGTTTTTATTGGTGAACTCTGGTTTCATGGTTTGTAGATATTTCCTCATGGACACTGTCTTCATGTTCACATGGCACACCCTCTGGATATATGCCCATGATTTATAGAGATGCTAGTCACCAGGTTAAGACTCACCAGCTTAACCCCACTTGAACTGGCTATCTTCTCCGAATATCTGATTTCCAATTAAGGCTACACTAAAACATTAAGGTTTTGGACCTTCCTGGTGAGGCAGAATTCCATTCCAAATGCTAGGTTTACTAACAGGGACTTTAGTAGGGTTGAAGTTTGCTATTTCTAGACATTAGTAATGGCTTTAAAGGAGTTGGGAACAGTATTATAATAAGGAGAAGGACTTAAGGCTTCTTAAGTCCCCAAAGCTCACACTGGGTAAAACTCAGGAGTTTTCAAGCTCTGGAAATGCTTTCCCTCCCTTGCCCTGTTACCCATGTCCTACAGCATAAAGGCCACAGAGCTCCGGGACTGCCTCATGGGATTTCTTTACACACTTCTGGGTTTGCTCAACGTCATAAAAGTACATACTACACGAAAGGTCGGTGCCCAATGAGCACCTCACACATTTTGTCTCTTTTCTGACTAACAACGCTTGTCCACAGCATTTGGATTTCAGGGTAACTATATGGCTGCTATCTGTCAGTGTATAGGGCTTGCTTATCCCAGGATAACTAATGGAGAGAGTGGTCTGGACCTTGAACTTGCAAAAGTCACCAATATAACAGCAAAACAACTATGCAGCTCATAAAAAATTTTCAGAGTCTGAGACATAAAAGTTGAGATTTAAAAAAAAATCTTATTTTCTGGGTGTGGAATTTTAGGGAAAGTATTCTATGGGATAGTTTTAAAGCTTCTCTTTAGGAGTATGTCTATTTATCACTGAAGGGAGTGGATGGTGCTTTGGCATTTTTGGAAAGGCATTGAGTACCAATCCCCTTACATCCCCAAGATTTTAGGGTTGAATCCAGGGCCTCTGCATGCCAGGCAAGTGCTCTACCACTGAGTTATTGTCCCAGCCTCTCTAATTTTAAAATACATGCCTTTTATTCTGACACTCCCTTATTCAGAAAGCTATGTAAATGCATAAAGACTTATGAAAGAGTCTGCTCACTGTGGAAAAATAACTCAGTGAGTTATTAGGTTATTAACTAATATATACTCTTCCTCCAGCTACAGCAAGATCTTGAAGTCTGCCCAGGCTCACCTGTCACGGAGAAGTTTTGTTTAACCGACAGAGCATTCTTGAAGGAAATCTTTTATACTTTAGGTTTTAAACTCAGATTACTTTAGATTCTACCAATATGAGGGGCACAAGAAGCTTGCATGTCTGAGGCAAGAGGGCACGTAGAGAGACAAGGGGTTGCCGGAGCTTAGGGAAGGCACAGAGAGTCCAAGGTCACATCATAGTGTTACCTGATGCATATCTGCAACCAGTTAAGGTCTCTTGCCCATACTGGCCCTTTTCTCATCCAAGAAAGCTGTAAATAGGAGATGTTTATTTTCTCACTAAATGCTGGTAGAGGGCCGGAGAGATGACTCAGTGGTTATAAGCATTGGCTGCTCTTCCAGAGGACCCTGGTTTGATTTCTAGCACCCATAAGGTAGCTCACAACTGTCTACAACTGCAGTTCCAGGAGATCTGATGACACCATATTCTGACCTCTGTGGGCAACAGGCACACACATAGTGCGCAGACAAATATGCAGGCAAAATCTTCAGGCACATAACATAAAAATATTTTTTAAAAACTAGAGTAGATTCATCACCCACTATACTATATTGTACTGTATTATATTATAAATATATGTATTATAAATATCCTTGTTAAATGTATATAAATATGCACATATATTTTAAAAATAAGATTTTACGTTTTATTCTAAAATTTAGTTTAATGCTTAAAGGATTTTGTCCTTTTAATCTGTTAAGATTTTTGGACTTTTGATTCCAATTACCAAGAAAACTCCCTCAACCTGGCAGCTGTTGTGTGATCTGTGAGATTTCTAAGGGCTGAGGTTGGTCCCTCCCTAACTCCTTAATTCCTCCTAGACTCCCACCTGATGTCTTCATATTCCATCCCATTGTCTTCAACTATTTATGTTGTGGTTATAGTCCACAAGTGCTTCTCTGACACCTGATAGGCAATAGGTACCAGTTTCATAATCAATCAGGCAAATGACTTAAAAAGTGACATTTATATTCTGAAACTGAATTAAAACCCTGCTTCATTTTTCCCAATAAATTTGCTGTGGATGGGTATCAAGACACTTATATCTGTAATTTCCCAAAGACACACTTCCCTTGTTGAGAACACCAAAGGGGGGGCATTTCTAGCCTTTCTTTCTCCCTCACTCCTCATGATGTCCTACACAAAGAATGAAAGGACAGAGAGGATGCTTGTGTATTACTCAAGCTCTGCTGCCACCTGTTCCTAAGGTGACAGCAATGGAGATGACACTCCCTCTCTGTGAAGACTGTGATTCCATGTTGGTGTGCTTGCTCTACACCTTGTGGCTTATTACCATTTTGCCTCTTTAGAGCTGCTATGTTAAGCATGTACACAGGTTGTGAGTCTCTAGGATGGTGGAAGAAAAGATGAGAATGCCCAGATTTCACTAATACCTGGAATGAAGGGAACTCTCCAAAGCCCTTGGCTCAGATCTAAGCACAAGAAATACAAGGTAGACTTCATTCTCTAGGAATCGAATGGCCACTTACTCCTTTAGCTGCTTGGTCAACTTTACCACTTGTGAGGCCAGTGACATGCAGGTCTCTACTACCACTAGGTACCGGGAGCACAGGGTGTGCCCATGCCGCTCAGCACTCTGGGAGGGCTTTTCCCCAGCGTGGTTCTGCATAGTGACATTTGCTCCATACTCCACCAGGGTCTGCCAGAAAATACAAAAACATATCATTGTATCAGGACTTGCTTTTTATTAAACAGATTGTGTGTGTGTGTGTGTGTGTGTGTGTGTGTGTGTGTGTGTGTGTAAGACTGTGTCTACCGAGGCCAGAAGAGGACATCACATTACCTAGAATTGGAGTTATGGATGGTTGTGTGTTGCTTGGTGTGGGTACTGGGAACCAAACTTGGGACCTCAGGAAGAACAGCAAGCGCTCTTAATGACTGAGCCATCTCTATAACCTTAAGACTCCTTCTGAACATTGTTTTTAAAAGACTGTAACAGAATGCTGGGTAGATTTTTTTTCTCATTATTCCAAAGCCAATTATCAGAGTCCATGGTATTGTGTGGAAAACACCAATTCAGAGAAAAGTATCTCTGGTCTACCTAGCTGATTCTAGAGGCTTTCCTTCACAACCAACAATGATGGGACCAAACTGGTATTACTATTTTCTTACACATGTAGCCTAAAAGGGAGGTCTACCAACCCCTCATCCCCTTTATGAGATGGGCAATGCAATGTTTGTAATATTTTGTCATTTTGATAGTTGGGGTTCAAAGAAAGCATTCTTAAAGTCAGAGGAGCTGTGGGATGTGGAGAGTGGCATTCTGTCCTCCTATTCTTATTCTCTTGGGTAACTGGCTTCAGAATAACACTTGATAAGCTCTTGCCAGGCCTCCCTAGTCGGGAATAAAATAATTGAAAAGAGATAGTATAGGGGCCTGGAGAAGCTATGAAGCAGTTCACTTGGGCCATGACAAAGATACCAATTGGGTAGACTTTGTAGCAGAGAGCTTGGTGTGACCTTCTCCCTTTCCCAAGGGAGAGGATTCTCTAGAGTAGTGGTGTGAACTTGTCTCTTTCCCGAGGGAAAAGGTTCTCTAAAGTCATGGGCAGCAGGTGCACCACAGATGGAAGGATGTGTATGAGGTTAAAGAGTCAAAGTTGGATCCAGATCTCTCACGTCAAGTACCAGTGCAAATACTCCAGGGGATGCTTCAAAGCCTCTACTCCTGGATGCCATAGAACACAAGAGTGAGTGGAGCCAGCTGAAGAGGTGTTGAAGCAATGACTTCCAAGGAGGCTGAGGCCTTTCTCAGCAGAGTAAGAGGACATTTGCATTTCTTTTCTAATACCTTCTATTTGTTTTTGAGAGTATAGCTGGAATGGGGTGGATAGGATTCCACAAGGTGGATTAAGGGGCAGACATGCCTCATTGTGAGTCCTTCATCTAGCCTCAGAGTGTGGAGAAGAATGGTAATGTTCAGTTTAAAACTGTTTTCGGGCAAAATTTAACAGGCAAAAGCGAGTGGAGAAGTTATGGCATGTGGCCAAAGTATCATGAATAGAGGAGAGGAAGACTTGACAGAGCATGGCTGAAGTCAGTGGCCTAAAAACCATGGAAATGGTTCCATTTCAATACTTCCATTTAATACTAATTTAATATTGTTAGAGTCTGTAAGGAAGCTGTCACATGAACAGTAAGAACTTGTTGCTCCCTGACATATTCTTTGATGGCAAGATGATGCTGATACTGAAAACCTCGGCTTATTTTGGTAGTAATGATTTTCCCCCCACAAACAGTGCTTGTGTTTAATATCATCGGCTGCTAGACTCAGAGGCCATTAAGGAACTTCATTTTCCTCTTAGTTTATGGCTGCTCACCATGAAAGGTCAGCTTTCCATAAAGCCGCTTCCTCCCTCTCTCAGGGTGTCACAGAGACCCTGTCAGCAGGAAGCTCCAAGAGACTCAGTCTAAACACACACTGTTATTCCTGCCCTTGACTCGGGTCCCGGCAGTTTGCCCTCCGCTCTCCTCCCCCAGTCCCTTTCTCAACCCAGAAGGCCCCTTACTTGCTCTACTCCCTCATTACTATTATTTTTTAATCTTCCACACAGTGGATAGACTCTGTCTGAGTTATCCAAGTTTCCACGGTGCCTAGTGCCAAAAACACCGTTGTGTGAAGTGGAGTGACGAATGCCCTGGGAGGCAGCCTACTTCTCCCCACATATTAAAAAGAAAATATCTAAAACTGTAAATAGAAGTAGTAACATCCCCTGGGTTTCTTCAGGCTTCAGTCACTGATTAGTTTATGAAATGTTTGCTTCAGGATTATTAAACATTGAAAAGACCCATCCTTTTTTTTTTTTTAATCTTCATCCAGTTGTCTTTCTTCCATAGAAAAACAACACCATTATTTTAATCATTTTGCGCGTATTGGTAAGAAATTTGGCTTTCTCTCCAGTCTACGCTTTCTTACTTATCACTTTTTTCCATGTTAGTGTGTTAAATTAGTTGATGCACCATTGCCAACCCTGATGGGACGGCGTCCAGATACTCTGGCTATTTCCTCTTCACTTAGCTCTCTAAGAGCTGATGTGTGAGCACAGGTCCTCTAGAGAACTTCCTGGTATTCTCTGCATTTTTGCTGTTATTATAGTCTTGACTTTTATATTCAGGGTTTTGGCATACATTCTTAAGTGACTTTCTGAGCAGCTGGCTCTCATTGCCCAGTGCTCTCTGTCTCGGATGCAGTCTTCTCTTCCCATAGAGACCCTTTACCGACTGAGGGCTCACCTTGTGACTTGGGTCCATGATCACAGTACTCCCTCTACCCCCTTCCGTGCCTCTGCTTAATAATCTTTAACTATCACATGCACAGAGAACATGAGATTTTTTTTGTAAGATATGTTGGGCTATAAGTGTGAGGCTGCTTTGAGGCTGTTGGGTGAAACCAAGGCCAATCAAGGCTGAGCCTGGTCTTCTCAATGCCCAAGGGGATCGCTGACCTAGCTTCTCTGACTCTGGGCCTTTTAAATACACTTGTGAAGCTTAGTCCTATCACAAAGAAAAGAAAGCACAGGGTTCTTACTGTCCAGTTTGTTACCCCTACTGTATAGTACAAAAGCTGATTTAGTACAGGCATTTTCCTAATGAACAAAATTCCTTCCTTCCCTGTATTGTTCCTTCTTGTCTTCCTTCCTTCCTCCCCTCTACTGCCCCTGTTTCGTTTCTCAAGAGACCCCTTTCTGACTGTGAGCAGCAAGCTGTGCACCTGTATGCATCCAAGGTAGCCGTGCTGGGAGGCGACGTGAACAGCACTGTTGCCTTCCTGGTCCACTTCGTCCAGTGAGATGCCTTGTTCTTGCATGAACTGAAGAAGCCACAGGAGAATCTTCTCCTAGACACACACAAGAACACTTGAGATTAGTGGAATATCATGCAGAGAAGCTGAATATAAAGAAACAGCAGTATAACTTATGAGCAGTGCATAACATCAAATATTACCTATCCTATCAAAAGGATGTTCCCATTCAGTAAGCACTAAGAGCTGTGGGTCTGACTGAAATGCAAAAGAGGATCCCAAAGAAGATTTCGAAGGTAGGAAGTTTCCTTGGAAGTGTTCTTGTTACTTAGGCTACAGAAGCAGGGGAGAATTTACAGAAAGTATCGGTCCACATAGTCACACAGCTAGACAGATTTGAAGTTGAAACCCGAATCCAGGTCTTTTGATGTCAAGTCTCTTAAGGCGACACTTTCTGTTCTGTTAAGCTGCCTGTAGCTTTCAAGCCGATTACCCTAAGACCTTACACTACCGACACAACTCGATTTACTTTTAAATTTATATTCTTCAACCATGCCCCGCTAATCCTGAACATCCTGCAGTCCACAGACTGAACATGAATCAGTGCCATAAGCTGTCAAATCCAAGATAACCTTGCTGAGATAAAGCAGGAACTTCTTGTTCTTGTCTCTGACCAAATGCTGGCGGTATTTTTTTTAAGTAATATCATTTTTTCCCCCTTCATGTTAAAGGAAAGGAACCAAAGGCAAAGAGACTAAGTCTTTCAGAAGCGAAGCCAGAGAGCGAGCAGTCAGGATGTTTCGTCGTAATCTGTTTGCAGTTTACCCAGTGAATGTTTTGTGGTATTTTCATGTCATGGTTTTTAAAGCAAGCAAGGAGATGGGATTTCACTGTTTTAAAATAGAAGAATTAAATATAAAGTAAAAAACACGAGAGTGGTAAAAACAACAGCATGAAGCTTAGTGGGCGGAATGTGACATTTAAAAAGATGATCATGTGCTTGGAATAGCCTTGAACTTCTTTCTTCTTAACCTCTTAAAGGATTTTCTCCCCTCTGGTTATTTGTTCCGACTGGTCATGAACTTTTTTTTTTTTTTTTGGATTAAATTTGCCCTCATCTTCTGAACATGCCAGTTAATTTGCTAAAGGAATTTTTGGATCCAAACAGCTAACTCCTAAATGTTTTTTTCTCTCTGCTGGTCAATAGGGCACTGTTTACAAAGGTAGCTAACATGTGGGAACAGACGGAATATTTGTGCTGTACTCTGTCCAAGTGGGCAAGCTGGAGTAAAACCCCTCAAAAGCAAAATGAGGAAAATGGGAACTGATTCCTACATCTGAGTAAGACAGTACCTGGGAGAGCGGGATGAATGCGAGCTGCGGATGGAGGCGGACCTTGTAGAGAGTCAAAGGGTCTTCAAGGGTCCCCAGAAAAAGGCACGAGGCTGAGCCTGGAGACTCAGGTTGAGAACTAGAAACTGGAGAAGGGCGTCCTGATAGACTTAACTCTCTTCTTCAAAGACCAACTTACAGGAAATTGGGGCTGATGTTGGGCTAGAATAGATAGTGTTTTCATGTGTTTGAGACCATAAAATGGCTACTCTACTTCTCCTAATTAACTAGCACACTTGAAAACAGGTTATTGTGTTATGCAACTTAGTTCTTTTAACATTTAAATGAGGGGACAAGAGAGATGGCTCAGGGTGACTACTGCTTTTGCAGACCCAAGTTCAGTTCCTAGCACCCACACCGAATGGTTCACAATGGCCTGTATTTCTACCATCAGGAGACCTGACACCCTTTTCTTGTTTCCCAGGGCATTTGAGTTCACATATACATATCCTCTCACACACATAACACAAAATAAATCTTTAAAAATTCTCAGTGGATTGGGACTTGGTAGGCACAGGCAGGTGGATCACAATGAGTTTAAGGTCAGTCTGGTCTACACAGCAAGTTCCACAACAGCCTGGCATTCATAGAAAGACCCTGTCTCCAAAATCAAAATAGAAATAAAAAAAACAAAAGCAACCAAAGGAAAAAAAAAAGCAAAGTCTCAATGAATAGTATCAGGATTAGAGATATTACCAACTGACATGAAGTCAATGGCTAAGACTTAAGAAAACCACAGGAGAGAAGACTGTGGTGTCTCTACAGATGAGAAAGACAGTCCCACCAAACTCAGAACAGAAACTCTTCAATAGGTCATTTTCAAGCTTAGGGGACTTGGTTTGTTCCATGATAACAAACCAAGGACTCTTAAAACTACATATTGGAAGACATTTGGGGGAAATTATCCCATTCAATCTTGTTTTATAAATCAGAAAACTCTAACTGTCTTAGTTAGAGTTTCTATTGCTGAGATGAAGCACCAGGACCAAAAAGCAAGTTGGGGAGGAAAGGATTAATTTGGCTTATACTTCCATATCATACATAGTTCATTACTGAGGGTAAGAACCCAGGACAGTAACTGATGCAGAGGCCATGGAGGAGTGCAGGCTTGCTCAGCCTGCTTTCTTATAGAACCCAAGACTACTAGCCCAGGGATGGCCCCACCCACAATGGACTGGGCCCTCCCCCATCAATCACTAATTAAGAAAATGCCCTATAGCTGGATCTAATAGAGGCACTTTCTCAATTGAGGTTCTCTCCTCTCAGATGACTTCAGCTTGTGTCAAGTTGACATAAAATTAGTCCAGGACAGTGAGGAATTGTTGTCTGATTTGTACCAGCTTCCTTTAGAAAGTAAAGTTCAAACTGTCTTGTCATGCAGATTTTCAGATTTTTCAGATCAACTGAATGTTCTAGAGGGAGCCTGTACAGACACAGGCTTTACTAAAATCATAGTGTTTTGGCTTTTAGTAATTGGATTGTCAGCAATAGAATATAACATATTAGCATTATCGTGGAAATGTGGAGAAAAATTGAGGGCTCTTGGCAATGGGCCAGGTGATGTGGGAGAGTAAGATATAGGAGTGCTCTGTGAGAAAAGAGAGCTGCCGTGGACCCTGAGTGCCCTGAGCCAGTGCGCAGATGTACCGCTACAATAATCTTTTCTTGTAGTGGCTGTCAGAGACCTTACCTAAGACTCATACAAGGCAGAAACAATTCTACTGACTTACCAGTGTTTTGCCTGGTGCCTCAAATTCCGTTATATACTTTCTGTAGTACAGTTCTTTTATATGAAACTAGATAAACCACCATGAGAACGGAACAAGAGTGCTGAGAAAAGGGGAGAGGCGGAAGACCAAAAGATCACTTGTGACCGGAGAGTGGAAAGGAGGATACTGGGGTAAGCTGGCTTAGGGGACAGATGGAGCGTGGGGGAGAAGAGGTGGGGGAAAGAAGTGTCAAAAATACATAATGAAACCTAATTGATTTAAGTTAATAAAATCTAAAATATATATACAATGTTAAGAAGATAAGGCAATTGGCCTTTTTACTCATATCTTGTAAAGAAAAATCTTTCCTGTCATACCATATGGATGGGTTCTACTCAAAGGGACTGCATGAGGGGTCTTCTGATGACATGCATTTAGGATTTCAAGACAGATGGCTAGTTTCCCTTGTTTTCACATAAGATCTTTAGCACTCATTATTAGAGAGATTGGGCTCTGCTTCTGGGGAACATAGGGATGCAAAGTCCTAGAATGAAATGGCGACTTATTCAACGAGCACACTAAAACATAAGCAGGATAGAATGGCCACTTATCCAGCTAGCAAGGCCCTTGTTGATGCCTACATGTGTTAGAGACATACTTAATGATGTCTTCCTCCCCTCCTAGTGCTTTAATGAATTCAGATTCTCTCTTCCTCTCGGCTGTGTGAGCGTGTGTGTGTGTGTGTGTGTGTGTGTGTGTGTGTGTGTGTGTGTGTATGTTCTTCCTCTCCATTGCAGGAGGAAGTTTTGAAGGAGGGATGCAATGTTAGACTTTCATGTTTGGTAAATATTGCTTTCAGAGGTTATCCTAAGCAGTCCTGTGAATAGAGAAGCTTGTCTCTGTTGTTTCTATCTTGAAAAATACTCTCCAATATAAAGTCCGTCCATCCATTCATCAGTCCACTCACACATCCCCTTATCTATGCAGCTTACATCTATGGACCAAGAACTTCTCTTATCTACATATTTCCCCTTCTGAGGATTCTTTGGCCTTTGGATAACCTGTCTTAGCATTGCAACTTAAGTGTTCCCCAAGGCAATGCAAGGTCCTTAAAGAGGCAATTAATACATGCAATTTATAACATGTGCTGAACAAAGCCTAATAAAAGTTTAATTGAAATAGATGTCACAGTTTTATTGATGGTATCAATAAAATCTCTACAGTTTGTGGTACAACTTGGAGTCACCTTTGTCTGCAACACTAGATCACCAAATCTAATACATCAGTTTAGAGATTCATCCCATTTATCAAGATGTCAAAATATTAGAAAAAAAAACAAAAGAAAGAAAAAAGAAAAACAGTCATCAAAAAGATGGGGTGGGGGGAAGATGCATGTAAGAATTAAGTATAACAAGGCCAAAATAACTTCTTAGTAAGTTTGGTTTATTCTTAAAGTAAAATAAGTAGACAAACTACACTGATAGCAATAAAATCAACAAAATGGAAGATTTGCCAAAGCAGCCAACATTTGTCTAGTGTATATTTTGGACTGGGTAGTATACTGGCCCCCATTAGATCTTCAGAACTCCCAAGAGGGAAGTTCTCTTGCCATATCATACAGCTGAGAACACAAAAGCACAAAACATGTCTCTTTTCTCTTTTCTTGTTTTGAATTCCTTTTTTTTCTACATGCATGCATGCAAAGCCATCAAGCTAGGATTCGGTAGGACTGAATCCCAGACACCTGGCACTAGGGCTCAGTTGTCTTTGGAACTCTCTTTTCCATCTTTAGGGCTGGAACACTGTGTAGGAAGCTGCTTGTTTGTTCCTGGCTGCTCAGCCTCGAAATAATCACATAGAATCCATGTTATTTGCAATACTGTTTGGCCAATAGCTTACGTGTATTTCTGGCTAACTATATCTTAAATTAACCCATCTCCACTAATCTGTGTCTCACCATGAGGCTGTGACTTACCAGGTAAAGTTTTGGTATCTGTCATGGCTTCTCCTTTTTAGTCTACCTTCTTTCTCTCAGCATTCAGTTTAGTTTTCCCTGCCTAGCTCTGTTCTACCCTATCAGGCCAAGCCAGTTTCTTTATTAACCAATGGGTATTCACAGAGGGGAATTCCACATCAGAAGGCTCTGATTTCTCCAACAGCTCTGATTCTAACAGGCATGGTCCTATTGAGAAACTCTGGCTGTCAGTCTGCAGGTTGTGGAGCTCTGGGTTAGTTATCTCTCCAAGATCAGTACTTGGCATTTAGATGGTGGTTTGTGCTGATCTAAGGTTTTTCTGCCAGCGGTGGTGGGAGTAAGCGCATCTGCAATCCCAGGTTGTGGGAGGCTAAAAGGGGAGGATCACAAGTTCTCTGTTAGCCTCTGCTGCATAGCAAGACTCTATCAGAGAACAAAAGTGTAACAGAACATAAACAAAACCTAGATTTTTCTACTTTCTGTTCATCTTCAACAAAAGTACTTTTAGACGGTTTACTTACTTCTGCCCCACAACATTGAAACAATAGTCAATGAAACAAAGTCCAGGGAAAGAATACTTCTGGTGAAAGTGACTCACAGAACAGCAACAGGGCGTGCAAAAGCACACCCCTCATCATCGTGCCTTCTGCTGCCAGTGACCACTTACGGGTAACTATGAGCTTTTGCTTGTATCAAAAAGGTCCTTAAAAGAATAACAGACTTTCTCAGGACCGAATGTAAAATGAAGACTAGATGCAGTCCAGCGTTATGAAGGCACGTCGTTTCGACAGTGTTTTGACTAAATGGCCCATGAAAGACTCAAAAACCAAAGAAATCACAAATTCAATGCTGCATATCACACAGCCCCCCCCCCCAACCAAGTATCAAGGCAGGATAGGGTGACACCTCCCATAGCAGCTGCAGGCAGACTATCTGCGGGGAGAACCTGGCTACCACCTGAACCTTCAAGTTGGCCTAAAATACCCAAGCCACACAGACAGTGGTTTAGAATAAACACCGTTCTGTCTCCATTGTTTCACCAACAGCTTTCCTATTGAGAGGCAGAGCAGGCCTATGCAAGAACCACCCCATACCCCAGGCCTGCTTCTCCAGTCCCCAAAAGGCTTTAGCCTTCCTGCTCCCTGTAGCTAGTTCTGCTAGGTATAGCCAGGCAGTAAAATAATTGTGCCCTCTGAGACTTCGAGTGTCAGCGTGAGGAAAGTCAATTCCTATCATCCAAAGATCTCTCACTCCAGGCGTCCACTAAACCCGCTGGCTACCCTGTGGCACTGCAGTCTTTAAAGGCAATTTTTTAATAAGAAAAAGGACACAAATTGGGAGTCAACTGGAGCCTGTTTTTTTTGTTTTGTTTTGTTTTGTTTTGTTTTTCTGGATCTATAGGAGGGTAGAGAGAAAGGAGAGGAAGCAGCGTACAATTTTCTTTGGTTGGTCTGATCCTTTCCAAAGGTATTTACTGAGGAAACAAAAATCAGAACACACTCTGTCTAGTGCCTGGCTGGCAGAGAAAGACTCGCATGTGCTGAATCCATTAGAAACTGCTCAATAGCAGTCTTCCTTGTGGAAATATTAGCCTTGTCACGGTTCCAAGTTCGGCTTCTCTGCAGGTTATCTGTTACATAAGTGGCTGTGGCGGACGGAGGATGACACTCGGAAGAACTGGCAGGTCAAATGGGCTTCTATATTTTCCATGGGGGTAGACTGTCCTCTGAAGGGTACGATTGGCCTCCCTCAAATCTGCATTTTATGTCATAAAAAATGCATCACATCTTAGAGCAACCTCAGGATGAATATCAGCGTGAAGCTAATGTTTGACAAGTCTCTTCATATGGGTCACTAGATTTTGTGTTTTCCTAGATTTCAGCTCACACAGCCTTCCCATGAGGGGGCACTTCCTTTTGTTCTATTCCAACAGCTTAAGGATTCTGAGAAATGTGCTCTGAGACCCGAATAATGAAAGTAGCAAGGAACTGACGTTTCCTTGAAGATGGCTGATGCCAGTCCTTTGTCCAGAGCCTCAGAACAGGTCTGGCTAACCCCTCTTCCCTCCCTAACTGGAGTCAGTGTCACAACCTTTCCACAAATACCCCAAAGGCCCAATTAGGCTTTGAGTGAGCAAATGAAATTAGAAATGTAAAGCCATCGATCGCATAGTTTAATAAATTTGCTCAATACCAAAAATAACTAATGGAGATTAGCAATGGTCAAATACTTGAGAAAAAATGTAAAACCTCTGTTTTAGGAAATTTGTAATAATTGTCATTGGTTTTCATGACAAAAGGTTAGACTGGGAAGCACAATGCAAAAAAAAAATAAAGACGTAATTCTAATATTTTAAAGATAGGGTCTTTTTCAGACTTTTATTGCTCCTCCTATCCCTCCCTTTAAATTCCATGCATTTATACAGTTTCTCACTTCAATGGTCTGCGCGAGATATTCCTGTACAAACCATCTGTACAGATGGGGACAAAACAACTCGGCCCCTGAAGACACTGGGCCTGAGTGGAAATCTAGCCCTCCCTCCCTCCCTCCCTCCCTCCCTCCCTCCCTCCCTCCCTCCCTCCCTCCCTTCCTCCCTTCTTCCCTCCCTCCCTCCTTTCCTTCCTTTTTTGGTTTTTCAAGACAGGGTTTCTCTGTGTAACAGTTCTGGTTGTCCTGGAACTTGCTTTGTAGACTCAGGCTGGCCTCATACTCACTGAGCTCCACCTGCCTCTGCCCCTCATGTGCTGGGATTAAAGGCATGCACCATCATTGCATGGCTCTAGTCTTCCCTTTCAATAGCATTAGACAATATATAAGCCATTCTTAACTTTTCTTCTTTGGGTTCTTCATCTATGGAATAAACAAGATCATATAGATAATTTACATAAACTCCAGTAGCATGGAGCTTGGCACACAAAGGAGACATGTGCATATGTGTGGTGTTTCATCTTTGTTGTTTATCTCAGTTTATATATGCATCATATCAACTGAAGTTGCTTTGGTACGGAATAAACTTTCAGCAAGTATATTACTACTAAAGACAAGCCAACCCAGGCATGATCATGCACACTTCTAACCCCAGCACTCAGGAGGCAGAGGCAGGAGGATCATTGAGTTTTGCCTATCGTGAGTTGCAGTACAGTCTAGACTGCATAGAAAGACCCTATCTCAAAAGCAAACAATAGCACAAAAAGGGAAGAATGACTATGGTAGTATTTTCTAGCCTTTAGAAAAATGTGTGGGCATGCTGAAGAAATAAGCACAATCTTTAATTGGCAATGCCACAATTTACTGCTCCTGGGAAAATCTACAGAGCCAAAGGCAGTGGTGGGGTTAGGGGGCTGGGGAGGTTGGTTAGATACATGAGAAGCAATTTCTTCTGCCACAAATTTGATTAAATCTATTCTTACACTATATTGACATCCTTATTTTTTTCAAGCTTGAGATTGACGTTTTTGTGACTTCAGCATTTTTAAAAGATAAATTATAGCCATCACCCTCAAAGGGAGGTAGATCTGTGTGCATCAGCTAATAATGTCAAGATTTTTCTAATGTAGAAATCAATTTCTTGAGTTTATTATCAGTAATGTGTGCATGTACTTGTGGGTCAGAGGACAATGTTCTGGAGTCAGCCTTCTCCTCCTGCCTATCCGTGGGCTCTAGGGACTGGACCGGGTCATCAGGCTTTTGCAGGGAATGCTCTCTTACCCGCGGAGCATCTCACGGGCCCCGATGGAGAACTTAGTTCTAAGGATGCTCTTGTTAATACACCTGCTCCTTTTTGTTCTGGCGAGGCATCCTTGGCTGATGCCTTAAAAAGACTTGGTGTTTGGATTTGTGCTCAATAAAGTACTACCATTTTTTCTTTTTGATAAATGTTAAAAATATTCATTGTCAAAGTAAAAAATTAACAAACAAATAACCTTTTAAAAAGCCAGCTATAGTTCCATTCTGTCCCCACATGACTGCAACTATGTTATGTGGTATTTTTTATAGTCTTAATTTCTTTCTGCACAAAATTTAAAGTTGGTACTAACTTACAATGAAAGCTTTATATATTAGATTTTATCAATGTTATGTAATTAATCCTTCCTCATATAATTCTACTATATGAATATAGCTTAACTCTTCATCTAAAATCTTGACTTGAGATATCTAGGTTGTTTAAAACATTCCTTCATTAAAATATTACAATAAATATCATTTTTCATAAAATCTTTAGATTTATGATGTCATGTTGGATTTTGGTGGACATGTAAGAGAAGATACTTAAGGACACCATACCTGCCCATAACAACCTGCATAATGAATAAGGCTTGGGAAGTCCTTGGAGCAACTCAATTCTGCAATGGCTTCTGTCTCGCTCACCATCCATCGCACACACTCCAACTGGCCATTCTAGAGTTTGAGGAGACAAAGAGAAAGAAATTCAAAATTACTAACGTTTAGCACATATCACCAAGATTGTAATTTTATCATGGGAAGACAGATGAATTTTGGCTTTTGTATTAGGCTTGTATTTACTTGAAACATAGATGTAAGACCTGCTACATTCATGCTTTGTGGTTTAGCTCTAAATCAGCGGGAGAATTTCTGCTTGCGTTTGTCTTTGTGATTCTAACCAGTTATTTTTAAATCATTCTGTTGAGCTTTGTGGTAGAGTACCCACCCAGTGTGCGCAAGTTTGATTTCTAGCACTGAAAACAAGTGAATGAATGGATGAAATTACTCTATTGAGATAAATTTACATTCTGTAAAGAGTAATTGTAGGTATAGTTTATTTTTGAATATATTCAATATATACAGCATATATATGTATATATATACACACACATATATATTACTCTAACTCCAATCAAATTAACAGCACTATCAACACTCTCAAAAGTTTCTAGCATCCCATGGCTTTCACCCTTCTTATTCTGCCTTGAGCAAAATAAGCTCAGACAAGATGAGCATGTTGCTCTTTGATTCTGGCTTGTTTTTACTTGGTACAATACTAAGACTTATGTAAACTACTACAAATATTTTTTAATTTTTGCAATTAAAATCTAATTGTATCTTTTTGAAAGTAAGTTCTTATTTATTTCTCTTGAATGGATACCTAGAATTAAAATTTCTTCTTTCTTTCTTCTCCCTCCCTTCCTTTCTTCCTCCCTCTCTCCCTCCTTCCTTCCCTCCCCCTCTCTTGTTTGGACAAGGTCTCTCTATTTAGTCCTGGCTGTCCTGGATCTCACTATGTAGACCAGGGTGGTCTCAAACTCACAGAGATTCTCCACCTCCCAAGTGCTGATATTAAAGGCGTGCACCACCATGCCAAGCTCTAGAATTTCTAAGATTGTGGTAAGTATATATTTAACCTTATGAAAAGCTGTCAAGCTGGTTTCCAAAGTGGAAAATTACTTTTACTACCACAAACAGCAGTAGAGCGTTCCAGTTGTTCTGTATCCAAGCTAACACATAATATTGTCAGCAATCAGTACCTATCACCTAAAATTTATTTTATTTAGAGATTTATTTATTTTATGTTATGAGTGTTTTGTCTGCACACATGTCTGTGAGCTACATGCATACCTGGTATTCCAGGAGGCCAGAAGAGGGCATCGGATCCTCTGGAACTAGAGTTACAGTTACAGACAGCCATGAGCTGTCATGTGGGTGCTAGAAGTCAAACCCTGGTTCTCTGGAAGAGCAGCAATGCTCTTACTCTCTGAGCCATTTCTCCAGCACTCTTCACTTACAGTTTATAAGATATGGCAATTATTTTCAAAATAAAACACTACCATATGTTTCAAGAAAAATTAACAAATTTCTATTCGAAATAACAATTTTCATTAAGTGACCAGGCTAAACATTTTAATTAGCAGAGCAATTAAAAGTTCAAAAGGTGACAATATTCTTATGAAAGAAGTTTGTTGTTATTTGTAATGATGCTACAAAAGTCTGAAAAAGATACAAGTTGTACATTTTTAGGAAACGACAAGGACAAGTTCTCCCTAGTTATGATGAAGGAGAGCGGTCAGTAGAAAGAGACAAATCACCTGAGGTGTTAGAAAGACTTTTGTTTTGTAAAGTCAAATCTGACGCTCATACTTTTGGGTTTAAAATTCTCTCTCATCTATAGTCACCACCGGGTTTTTACTCTCAGCACAGCGAGAGTTTCGGAACATAAACGAGGCGTGGAAATAGTTAAGATGCAGTCCGTGCTTACTGGGAAGGTCTCTTTACCCTTCACAGAAAATCGAAGTGGCGTATCCTGTGATTAACTTCCAGACAGACTCTGAGATGGACGTCCCGGCCCACCACTGAGCCACAGTCACTTAGCTCTAGGGCCTGAGCCATCTCACATGGACAACAGAGACGGCAGCATCGCAGTAGGGGTGAAATGAGACACAGCACGGGCTCCATGGCCACTCCACTCACTACATCTCTACTCTCCCGGATTTTCTTAGAGACTGTGAAGTGAGGCCATTCATTGTCGTTCTAGCTTGCATACTGTGGGTGTGAGCACAGAAAGGGTCTCCTGGAGTCAGGGAAGGGCAAATGAGCAGCATCTAACAGGATTAGTTTTTCTTTAGCATCTTAACCTGTCAAGATGAAAACATCTATTCCCAGAGGAAGACAGGAGAGGCAATCTCTTTTTTCATTTTCTATTAGACTAACAGGATTCCAAGTCAAGAATTCCCAGTTACACACACACACACACACACACACACACACGCACGCACACACTCAGACACCTCTCTCTCTCACACACACACAAACACACAAACAACACACACACTCATACACATTCCCACACATACTGAATCTCTCCCTCACACACACTGACTCAGTCTCTCACAGACACGTGCACACATTGAGTCTCTCACACACACTGTATTTACACAATGCACTCACATATGCACACTCTCTCACACACATATATGCACACACACACATACACACTCTCACACTCCCAAACACACATGCTATTCTGTCCTTGGAGATGTGCTGCGTGACTGTGCATGGTATAAAGGTCCCATAAAAAAAATCATCATTACAGTCAGTAACAAAACAGCTATGCTGCTGGTTTATCTATTTACTGTACTAGGCTGCTTCTCATTCTTTTAGCCTGCACTCCGGCCTATGACAAAGAGTTTACTGTAAAACAGGATGCTGTCTTACGCTGGCAGTACCCACATGCGTTTCATGTTTACCATCTCCTAACTGCATTAAAGGCCACAGTGCAGACATGTATCATGCATATGTAAATATTCTCTGTGGTGCTTGCACAAGGACAAAATCATGGAAAAATGCATCTCAGGATGCGCCTTCATCATTAAGCTTTTACTGGCATGGCAAGGCAACGTGGTCCTTGTTGCCCTGGGGCTGCTCCCTTTGGGGTGTCTGTCTGGCATCCTGGCTTCTGGCTGGGTTTGGGTAATGCACATTAGCCACAGGAGACCAGGAGAAGAGACAGAGTTTGAGGTCCCTTCTGTTCTTGGCTCTCGCGTTGTGGTGCTGCCATTGGCCCCACTCCTTCCACTAGTCACAGTTCAAAGTCAGCCATGCCTTTCAGCTCAGCCCTTTCTCTCAGGCTCTCATGACCTCCCTTTTTCCAGGCCCCAGGCTTCAGGAACTGTGCCCCGGCTGTTGCCCCATGAATCATTCTCTTCATTCTTTCTGAATGAAGAAGATGGAAGCCATCTTGATCATACAAGAAGCAAGACAGTGTATCTAAATTACTGTTTACACAGAAATGTGAAGCCACGCCTCTAGTTTTAGTAAATAGAGACCCCCTCACTACGTCTCTCGCCCTCTCTTTCTGGTTAGTCTAACTAAATTAAAGGGTTTTTTCTTACCTTTTCATAACCCAATTTAGCTTTGTCGATTTGTTCTACTATTGTTATATTCCCCGTTACACTTATCTCTGCTTTATGTCCTGTTATTTCCTTTCTTTTGTTTGCTTTGGATTAGGTTTTTCTTACCTCTCCAGTTCCTAAGGTGTCTGTCTGAAGCTTTCCTCCCTGCCCACCTCCTTTACAGGCCTCCCTACACACACAAAGCCTTAGGTACTTCCTGTGAAGACAGTGGTTTGCTGCTTTCTCTTTCTCAGTCATCTGCAACCGTCTTCAATTTCCTCTGACCTTTTTTTTTTTTTGTCCTACTGACTGTTTTAGAGAGAACTAATTTGTTATCATTGTGAATAGCTCATGCTTCCTTGTATTGTTAGTTTCTAACTGCACTTTATTACTGATGAAGTATGTAAGCACGTATTTCAGTCCTTTACAATGTACTGAGTTTGTTGATACAACTCGATACAGGCTATATCCTAGAAAATGTTTTCTGTGTACTTGACAAGTGCGTGTATTCGAGGGTTGTGGGCGACAGTTCTTGTAGGTGAATTTTACATCTGGTGAATCAAGGGAGCAACATTTAAACAGTAAAATGCATCAAAGACCAGAAGGAAATATTATTTCACTTCCCTGAATTTGAAGCCAAAATAACTTGCCTTAAATACAAGTAACAAGAATACAAACCAACAAAAAAGATTATTAAATGCCAGCAGTATACTTCTGCCTCTTCAAGTTTCTGGGCTTAAAGTTATTTGAGTGTTAAAAAAAAAAGAATGTCGTAAGCATGTATGACGTCACATTATCGCAAGATTAACATTTTGCCTTTGGGCCTAATCAGAACGACCAAAAGAGAAGTTAACAAAACAAAAAAGGAATTAGGCTTATTTCATTCTGAGTTTGCTCAGGTCCTTACACCATTCCTTCTGCCAATTCTATTTTAGAAAACTGACTGTGTTAGAAATCGGGCCTTTCAGAACTCTTTCTTCGCAGTGACTTTGCTAAGCCAGTTCCAAAGGGCACAGACCCCTAAAGCCGTCACTGTTGAGTCTCCGGGAAAACCCTCAATAAAGTCTGTAATGTAACAGACATATTTATTTATTATGCTCTGCTCAAGGAGCCTGGGAATGAGGAAATAATTTTCCTGTGGTCCTCTGCAAGAGCAGCCAGAGCTTATAACCACCGAGCCATCTTTCTGGCCGCTCTTAGGACTGTTTGATGCGATGAAACAGTCAGCTGCTACAGGTGTTCAAAACAAGGTCTTAAAACCAGAGACAGGTGGCTTCTCAAGACTCCCGGCTTCATCATGAAGCACACCAAGTGACATGCAGGTCACCTCTGTGAAGGGTGAGGTACCTGTACAAAATACTTGAACGTACTGCTTTGGGCCAATATAATTGGAATGATGGCGCAGAAAGAATGTTTTCTCAAAGAATTTAGAAGCCCAGGTCCCCAGATCTGAAAGAGCTTTTTAGCCTTGTGGGTTTGAGACGTGTGTGCGTTTCCCTCCGATTATAGCAGAAATTGCTGTGTAAGCCTGCAGCCCTGTTGGTGATGGCTGTACCGTGGTGGCTGAAGTTTAGATAGAAATCAACAGGTCCTAGGGGAGATAGCACGGAAGCTGTTCCCATGAGGGCTGGTTGAAGGGCGGCTACATGTCTTATGAGCCTTCGAGCTCTATCATGTTTAATCTATCCAAATGAGCAGCAGGGCAAATAAATTAAAAGAAATGTTTTCATTCAATTATATGATAAGGAAATAGTCAATCACCATCCATTAGTTAGGAGAACTAATGAGGACTATATTTCAGAAACACTAAACTGGTCTATAAATATGGCAGGTGCCAACATTTGTTGGCATTATAAAAATACTTGTCACTGATTGATGCCAAGGGTGTGTCACAGGGTGAGATGCCGCTTTTACCATTGACGCTGTTATCACCAGTAATCAAGGTGCCTGCTTTAGTCACCAGGCATATCGGTCCTTAGGAATAGGGACTATCTCTTGTTCAAATTTCTGCCTCCAGCACCCAATAACACAGTACCTGTTGGCTTCAGCACACAGACTCAACTCTACTGAATGAGTTTTTTTTTCCCTCTAATTTTTTCCCCCACATTGGCTTCAGTAAACTCAGTTCTGATCTGCCATGGCATCCTTCACAACCAGAGAAAAATACATTCCCTGGCATCGTAGATTTCCTTCTAACAAAGTGTTTACTATGCAAATTTTGAAGTCAGACTTTCCCAGGGAGCAATATAAACTAAAATAACATTTTTAACATATAAATCTTGTTGACCAATAAATGCATTAGAGTTTTAAAAATCAGCTTTGCAGATAAGATCTGTTAGGGATGGGAGCATAACTTATTGCTTTAAAACTGCTTTAGTAAGGTCGCAAGTAGGTTTCTTTAGCTAGCTTGTTCTTCTAGTCAACACCTATGCAATTCCATTTGTAAAAATGATGTATTTGGCTTTTAGGAGATCCAACCATCGTGTGAAGTGGTCTCATGCCGAAGTCAAGATGTATTCTTTTTCTCTGAACGTCACTTCTGGCTTCTTAATAAGTATGACTAAAGCCTACATTTATCTGCCAAAGATCCCAACAGACATTTTAGTTTACTAGCTAATCTCCTCGTGACCTGGTCTCTCTCCAGACACTCTTACCACAGTGCCACAAAGGTCCCTGCTTTCTTGTGTTAGGTCCAGGTTTTAACTCCACCCCAGTTGGTATTAATTTGCGTACACTTTGACAGATAGGATATTGTGCTATTTCGGGGGACTAAGTATGGACTCCTCAGTGACGCTGGAAACAGTTTTGATGCTGATGTCATTTGAACTCAGATTTGATTCATTGAAAGCCCACATTATTGTCCAAAACTCCTAAGAGCTCGCCACCCTTAACAGACACGTTGATCTAATTCTCCTTGCTTCTTATCCCCACATTAGGAAAAACTGACACAGTCTTTGAGAGATCCAGGTGTGGGTAAGAATCCAAATTGCAATCACTGTAAATAACAAAATTCTCAGCCCTGCAGGGGGTCATCTTCTTCTCTCTTTGTGAGTTGATTGGGAAATTATCCTTATTAGATAATAAGCATTGGAATGCCATAACATCTCAGAGCGGTAGTGACTGAGTGATTAACTTCTTACCTATAATACACGACTGAGTGATTAACTTCTTACATATAACACACTCAGGTGCTCTTTGTTTAATACGTCACTCTCTCCTCTTCCCCTTCCAATAGCTCACAAGGAATCTTATTTTTTTTTTTAAAAAAAAAAAAAAAGTGGAGATCAAAGACAAAGCCAAGGACAGCTCAGCCCCTAAGACGTCACCTTGATGGCCAGACCCGCTGGAGTCAGCTGCTCTGCGTTCCGTTCATTGAGGCAGTCTTCGCCCATCAGAGATGTGAGGTGCTGCAGACATTCTGCATGCCCCTTCGACGCAGCAACGTGTAACAGATTGTTTCCGTTCTCATCGTGAATTTTGTCCAGATTGTCTGCAGCTAGGTGTGGCTGTATGGGGGGAGGGAGAAGAGAGATGAAGGGAGAGGCTTCAATCAGTGAACCAAAACCAGACACTATGGAGGGTCTCCTCTGGGCACAGGGAAGAAGGAACAGCTCATGAGGGCCCTGGTGGCCTTGCAAGGATCTACTGAGTTAGAGTCCCTTGCTATTTGTCTTACAACATGCTTTAGAACAGTGGTTCTCAACCTGTGGGTCGTGACCCCTTTGGGAGCTGAATGACTCTTTTGCAAAGCATCCTCTAAGACCATCAGAACACACAGATATTTACATTACAATTCGTAACCGTAGCAAGATCACAGTTATGACAAACTGTGCATATAATGCACATAATTTCATGGTTGGGATCACCACAACATGGGAAACTGAATTAAGAGACCCTAGCATTAAGAAGGCTGAGATCCATTGCTTTAGAACAGGTACTCTCAAGGGACAGATGGTTTTGAGAGAAAGGGTCACCAAGCTAGGACCAATAAGCTGTGAAGGTTTGTAGTTGGTATTTTAGGTCCCTGAGGGGACACTGATGGCAAGCAATAGCTTCTCTATCTGTCACCACATGGCTAAGTGCTGGAGGGACAGGGCTATGCTTTATTGACTGTTAAAGGTTTGCTGGATGAATGAAGCGCTTGTGTCGAAGGCCTGACTTGTCACATGGCCTCCCTCTGCATGTTCCCTAAAGCTTGTGGCCACTAGGGTGCTCACAGCAACCTCTAGACATACCAGTGACTCCCTGGGGCATCTGGGATATCCGGAGGCAACCTGGTTCTTTGGCTATTTTCACTCCTCTGAGTATGAAGCGTCTGATAGAATATTTTGGGCAAACTCAGCGGTGTTAGCATTTGTGACTTCTGAATGTATGGGATGAAGGAAAACAATGAGCCCAAGAGAATCAGAGGCAACAGCTGGGGAAAATGGAAAAGACATTTTCACGAGAAACCAGTGATGGCTTCATGTGATAAAATCATCCAATCACATTGGTCCTGTTTGTGACAGCAGGCCCAGTGTGCTAAAGTTTCTCTGTGCAAGCGTAACATTAGTGGAGTCGCGATGCCACGATGCAGGCAGTGCGTTTCCTGAAGGAGACTTTATCCTCTGAGTAGGAGCCTAGGATTGCTACTGTCCGCTCAGCGTCTGGAAGCTAGGAAAACAGTGCAGTGGATGGAACGCTATTTCAGTTTAACTTTCTCAAGAGATGTTTCTTACACCAAGTAACTCTGTCTGGAGTCCTTGGAGATAATTCTTCATGTTCCCTGGACACGTAGTACTGGTGCAGAGCGAAAACCTCGTGTGTGGAGATAATTCTTCATGTTCCCTGGACACGTAGTACTGGTGCAGAGCGAAAACCTCGTGTGTGTCAGAGAACAATCAAACTCTAGGGGAAGCTGTATCTGCAAATGTTTTCCAACCCCCTGGCCCAACTTTTCTGAATAATGATCAGGGTGAAACAGAGAACTCTCTGTTCCCAGATCTGGCAGGTCTGCCATCAACTGAAAACTGACGTCCCCACAGAAACGGAGGGAGAGCATGGGGAACCATTCGAAAAGCAAAAGGAAAAAAAAAAAAGGCATAAACTCAACTGGCAAACAGTGCGGGGCTCTTTGTTTTGTTTTCCTTTTAGATTAAATATCTGTATTTCAGCTGAGGTCAGGTGATGTTAAACTGCCCCCACACGCTTCTGGAGCCATTTGCGTCCCCTGAATTAACCTCCTAACCTTGGCGTTCAGATATCACGCCTCTCAACTAAAGCAGCAAGTAAAGATTTAGCAAGGAATCAAACAAAGGGGGTGAAAATGAACAAAACATGGTATAGGAAATGCTCAAAGAGCAAATACAAAAATTCACAGAAAGGTGTGAAACAAACACTTCATCTGTTAGGAGACGGAGTCTGTAGGTCAGACAGACAGACAGTACTCACCAAGAGTGATATCTGTCCTTCTTTCACAATGTTCAGTATGCTTCTTACTTTCTTCAGGTTCTCACTCCTTTCTTCTGCGCCTTGGGCGTTGGTCCAGTTCATGCCATTGACCTGCTCTTCCGGTTTGGCCCCTGTTGCCGAGGACTGCAGGTGGAAGGCCCTGAGCTTGCAGTCTGGCCCTGCCTTCTCAATTTTTCGACTATGAGGATCACTAAAAGCCTTGTTCAGGAAGTCTTTACTGTGGTTCTCGGACTCATACGCAGGGGCGCATTTACCCAGAGCAGGTAAGCTCTCAGAGTCTTCTGTGCAGAGCTTGTGCTGGTCCCGGAGGACGGTCGATGCTTTCCTCAAGTGAGGACTTTTCACAGGAGAAAGAACACAAAATGGAGTCATGTTGGGTGTGGAGTTCTCAGAGCTTCCAATAGGACAGGCTTTACCAGAAAGGCCATTGATGGTTGTGCACAAGCCCAAAATCCTTTTCTCTGAAGACACCTTAGTGAAGGGAGCCAGCTGTTGACTGGATTTAATGTAAGGCACATCCAGAATCTCATCCATGTCAAGGTCGTAATGCTCCAGCTCGCCCAGTGCCTGGCTGGGCTCGGAGCCCTTACCTGGCAACCCCCTGACTCCATCTTCAGTGCTGAGTTCCTCGGGCTGGGGGCCCTGGTCAGTCTCCCCGCCTTTCTGGTACTCTACTGTATTGTTCTTTTGGTCATCATTTTCATTGTTTTCCAGCGTCTCTGGCTGATGTTTCAGCGGAGACACGCGCTTCACTGGGCGGAACTTACTGTAGACATCAGCGATTCCAGTGGGCTTTTGTGGGTTTGAAATGAGAGTTGAGACACCACAGTTCCAGCTAGTGCTTGAAACTGTTTAAAAAAAGTAATAGAGGAGACTGTTAAACTGAAATTCGAACAGAGTTTGGCCATGTAGGTAGACACAGCTCACTTAGGTTATGCTCACAGTAGGCCGCTTTATAAGGGGATAAAAATCATGAGAGGACATATATCCAGAAGACTAATGCTTCATACTTACCACTGAAAGTCAGAGAAAGACAAGAAAGTCATGATATAATGTCCCAGAACTAATTGATAACGGCAGGAAGTTAAAATAAATAAACCCTGACAGATATTTTATGATTGGGTGTCTCTGATACTGTTTACATGTTTGCCACCACCCTCAAACAAAAACAAAAGAGAATAGGACTGGGCTTGCACACTAAGCCAGCGAACCAGTGATATATGTACACACATACACACACAGAAGCATGTACCTGCCTGTACACACATCTCTAATGTCTAAGATATCCGTGTGAAGGAATCATAGCTCGTCTTCTACAAACTCAAATTGTGACCTACTAGGTGACCTGACAGGTTTCTGTTAGATGTTTAGGGACAGCAAGAAAAAGCATAAAGTGGTTAGGTGCTCGTCTGTTCACGGGAGACACGTCATGACGGAGCCAATCCACCCTACACTGAGCATCCTAGACAAACATCGTACAGGGCCATCTCGTGGCGCTTCTCAGCCTATGACACCACATAATACATTTCCATTTGACAACAGGACATACTCTTTAGAGCAACACTGTTCTCCGTATTGGGAAAGGGAGAAACCAGAAAAGGGGAGAGTCATGAAGGGCGGATAGGGAAGGCAGACTAGTACTCAACATTGTTTTTTAAGTTTCTCTCATTTTTGTGCAGTTAAAGATTGCAGGCCGGCCTACCTTCAACTGGTTGAGATGGACAGTGAGGGAGTCAGGCACATTGGGAGAGAAAAGATAAAAAAAAAAAAATCACACTCTCTTCTAATAAACCTCAACACAAGCAAGATGCCTGGTAGCCTATCTCAGAGCGGACTGATGAAGCTGCAGGGCTCGCGCCCACAGCAGGGCTCTATTCTCCTCTACTAGAAGGCAGATGGTAGTACTCTTGCAAGCTAGCAGGCTCCTTTACAGTTTTCTATTCTTCAGCTGTTAGTTTCTATCATTGTCCATCAGGCAGGTAAAGCTTCCTTCCAACTACCCTCTATCCTATGAAACAAAGTGGGCGGGAAGGGTTTCATCCCAGAGTGAGCAAACCTGCCTGTCTTTGCTGTTGGGCACAGCCAAAGGGTGAGAGCCCCCGAGACAGCAGGAGTGCTCAGTCCTGTGACTTTTACAGTAACCTCTGGTAATGACTGCTTCTTACAGTTAAAGGGATCCCTCAATTCGTGCTACTAGCCGTTGTTCATACCGACATCTGTCCTAAAATCATGCAGGGAAGTTATGGAATGAAGCAAAGGGAGGAGTGAGTGGGCTTGCCCATCATAAAATCCCAAGTTCTGTCCCCCAAATGGTCAACAACTTGGCATGAGGTTCAGAAGGTCTGTTTTGCACACTCCAACCTCAAGGCTTTTCCAACTCTCAGACTTTAGAAGGGAAGAGGACTCTGAAAGCTATGGGAGGAGAGCTGGTTTCTTCCCAATGAGCAACACACAGTAAAGGACACCCCGAAGGGAAGGAAGGCATCTCAATTGCCGCCTGCTTCTCTTACCCACACCATTTTGTGTCTAGAGTTCTTAGCCATACCCAGTGCTCAGCCTGGAGCAAACGACGGACAGACACACATACGTGAACTTGAATCTCATTCTGCACAATTCACTCAATCGTATAACACGTGTAAAGTGAATGCTTCTGAGGGATTTTCAGCTTAATTTCCCAGAGGGAAATAAGTTCCCTTCATAAACCCAAAGGAGTGATAATCGCCGGGAAAAGCTAGAGTCTTTAAAGTCATTTATGAAATGTCAATATGGAAAGGCAAAGGCCAATTATTCTAATCAATTTCCTATAAATATAAAAATGTCTACCTTTTATATGTTCTTTTCTTCCTAAAAATGTGAAGCTATGAAAAGCTATCGTTTGCCAGAAATTTCTGCCAAGCCATTTTCTCTGCCTTAAGAACACACAGTGCCTCTTTCACACGAAGCAACAGGGAGATAGAGATCATGGAGCTTATAAGGTGTAAGTAGGCATTTAATTTTACTCACCAACGTTCCCCAAATTTATAAATATTGTGGGAAAACCTATTCATAGACAGTGTGAAACACATGCTTATTGCTTGGCATGGTATCTGCTCATATTTTGTCACTTCCCTTGATTTCTTTGGAGTTCTTAAAAACTATGAATCTTAGAACGTTTTTAAAATATTTAAAGCACATGACTTAGTGGGTCAATGCAACGAGTGCCCTGTACTGATATATTTATGTATTATGTGAGGTCACAGGTTCAAAGGGCCACTCTTTTATGTTGGCTTTATTTACATATGAACTTTTTTCCAAGCGATACAGGGAAATGGGTACCATATGTTTCCCAGCTGTTTTGTTCTGACAGGAGCCATTAAGAGCGCTCTATGTAAATGAATTCTGCCTGTGTTTTATGAAAACACTTCTTGCCCTTCTTTCCACAGAAAGGTCTAGAAACTGAAGAAGGAGTGTCAACATTTGGGAATGTTGTCTTTTTCCTCAGTCAAGCCTATAAGGTTGTTTTGTGGGCTTAGGATGAAATCTGGGCCTTCAAGCCTGTCTTGATTGCCAAGGGGGGGAAACCTGCTTATGAAAAATGAACTAATGGGTGTCACGAGAAAGCTCAAATTTTGTGCCATGTCACATATTTGGATGAGCAGAAATGCAGCAAACAAAAGACAAACACCCATTTCTTTCTCCTAAGCGGGGCAAATAAACACAGCATAAGAAACAGATTATTAATGGCAGGCAAGGTTTTCCCTTTCAATTCTTTAAGGGTCCCACCAAATTTGCTTTATTGTTGTTTTGTTACAGAACCGTCATAACATTCTAGTCATCCGTGGAAACACATTTCACACTAATGGGCTACTGGGAAGGGTTTTGAAGCTAGATTTCTTCGCTTGAAACCATGCACAAATTGTTGACACGTGAACACAATTTAAATCCCTGAAAACTTTTATCTTAATCTTTACAAATTCGATGAGAACAGTATCTGTGTTTAATTTAGCTCTCTATCCTTCAAAAATTCCCAGTAGATTGTTTACATAAGAAGGTTCTTAACGATGTTTTGCTTTTAGAGATGTTCATCTTTAACATCTTATTTATAACAGTAAATATGCCGAGTGCACCTTCAATCTGCCTACCTGATGGAGTCACAAAATTTTAAAATGATCAGTAATAAGAAAGATGTTTATGATGCCAGTTTATAGGCAAAACAGTCTCCTAGAGTCTAGCTGGCATTTGGGATGCTCTGTGCATTAGCAAGAAAATTTCAGTCACCTCATAACTACCAAAAGCCAGCCATTTTCCCAGCAAGCAATAATGCCAATCTAGAATATGAAAGATTCTCTGAATGGCAGTGCAAGAATCCAAGGGTCTGACTCTCTCCACCTCTGTCTGTTTCCACTCTCGCCATTCTTGAAGCCCCCCTTACAATCCTCTTGATCCTGACATGAACAACCATAGTGTCATTTATATAGTTTCTTAAGTCGTTCATTCCTCAAGGCATCGTCTGTCCCTCTATTTCCTTGATCCCTGCCCCACATTGCTCAGACAAAAATTTGTGGCGTTATCCCAAATTTCTCTTAAGCCTGGCCCCTTTTCTGTACCCTTCCTGCACTAACTGGGTTATACTAAGATCCTTTTCCACAACCATCACACACTGGGTTCCTTTCTCTCATTGGTCTCTCTAGCCTAGCTAAACCCTCTTTGGGTAAGATTGAATTTGTCACCCAAAATTAGCTCCCAAACCTCAGGTATCTCATACTTCCTAAAATGATATTGCCTCAGGCATACAATGAATATTCCTTACTGTCAGACACACCCTAGGACCCATGATAAACACCCTCATTTACAGCGTGAGAAAACTATTCAGTGGTCAGCCTTCTTCTTCCTTCTCATTTGCTTAAGGAATCTTAGTTTGGTGCTAGAATTTAATTCCTCTCCACAATGCAGAATAGCCCTTACTAAACTGACTGCAGGCTTCAGGGTCAGTGGCTTTCATATGAATGAACTGGAGGGTTTCATGCTCACCACATTCCTTTCAGTGATGACCTCATTTCAAGAAATATTTGTATTCGGTTCACAATATCTCTTAAGAAACAAATATTCTTAGAAGTAAAGTGCTCTAGAAATATTAAATAAATAAAAGCATACATTATATATATTTAAAGATAAAAACAAAAAAGGGACTTTTGGATATAGCCCATGATGTAAAATGTCCCTTAAGTTACAAGGTTTGTGGACACTGGCTTTTTTGTTCATAGCAAAATTCTTTAGCATGGTCTGCAATGGTTCTTTCATTCACCTTATAATTTACCTTCTTCTCTCAGAACTCATGAGTCCCAAAGCCCCGCCTTTCCGTTCTCCTCCTCTGTTAAATTCAATCTTTCTGGAAATGCCATGGTCATCTATCATTGTTCTTGCCTTTGGGCCTTTTCTTATGAATTCCTTGCTGCTGTCGCTGCCAGCGACTCATGTTCATCATACACGAGTCATCCAGTGTTGCTCCACTGAGCCCCTTCTTTTGACTCTCCCAAGAAACAGCTGGGAGAGTTTTTTAAAAAATGCTTTACGTCTCAGCTCCCTGGCAATACATGAACACGCCTGCAGCAAGTCTGGAGGTGCCATACCAACTTCACCTTCTCCTGAGGTCCCTCAAGGATACGGGTTCTTCAAGAAGCTACTTCTGCTTGTGACCAGCTCATTGCCTAGCAAAGATTTTCAAAGGTGACCCAGTCTTTCTATGAGTGAGTGAAGGGACCAAAAATGCAAAGTATAATAAACAAGTTTTGTTACAATGAGCCTTTTTTTTTTCTAAACTGAGGTGAGGTAAGTTATTAAAGTGGCTTGGACAGTTAGAAGGCATGCCACATAGTGAGGTACTTTTAATGTCCTCTCTTAAGAAATTCTTGTCAGGGTGGTGGTGGTGCATGCCTTTAATCTCAGCACTTGGGAGATAGATAGAGGCAGGTGATATGAGTTTGATGTCAGTCTAGTCTACTGAGTAAGTTCCAGGACAGCCAGGGCAACACAGAGAAACTCTGTCTCAAAAAACCCAAAAAATTTCTTAATTTAAATGTCCTCATCTGGAAAATAACAAGGTTAGGTAATATTATTGCTAAGATCTGACCCTCCCTAAATAGCTCTGATGATGTAGAATGTCTACAAATAACAGGGTTCTTGATTCTGACTCACAGTGAAACACTATAATTCTTTTGGATTCATGCATTTTACCGGATCCTCACAAATTTATAATTATGAGGCTGAGACGATTGCTGACACATAATTCTCTGGCTCCTAGGCTTGATAAATTGTTTTCTTTAAGAAGATAATGGAACGTTTGCTGTTGCCATAGTAGACCCAACTTTTAAGACTAAACATCAATGTTGGCTCCTAAAATGCCCATTTATTTTACTTCTAAATATGGAGAGCTGTATCCATAGTCCACATTAGAAAATTAGCATGAGACAGTGAGAAGAGAAAGAAAGGATTCTGTCAAGTTAAATGGATTCTACTTTCTGTGAGAAACAAACTGGTCAATTTAAGATGTGGAATTCTCCTCTGCATGCTGTGAATGTGTTTTGTTACTATTGGTTAATGAAGAAAGCTGTTTTGACCAATGGCAGAGAAGAATAAAGCCAGAAGGGAAATCCAAACATAGAGATATATAGAGAGTAGGCAGGTCAGGGAGACACCATATAGCTGCCGAAGGAGACAGACACCAGAATCTTACTGGTAGGCCATAGCCTCATGGTGATACACAGATTAATAGAAATGGGTTAATTCAATATGTGAGAGCTAGCTAGAAATATGCCTGAGTCATTGTCCAAGAAGTGTTGCAATTAATATAGTTTCTGTGTGATTATTCAGGTCTGGGCAGTCAGGAAATAGAAGAACAATGCCCATCTACAAATTTAATTTAAGTATATATACAACACACCACATATCCATAGAAGTCTATAAGAAATATACCCCACATGTTCTCCAGAATTCTATCTCTTTTATTTTAACCATTTTTTTTTATAAATATAGGGTCTCATATATCCCAGGCTGTCCTTGAACTTGCTATGTAGCCAAGGATAACCTTGTGCTTCTGATCCTCCCTCCCTCACTTCTTGAATGTCGAGATGACAAGTCACCAAAAATGTTCAGTTGATGCAGCGTTGGAGACCAAGCCCAAGGCTAGGTGCGTACTAGGCAAGTCCAGTGCTGGCCTCCTCCGTTTCCTTTTATTCTCACTTCACTGGGAGGGCAATTATGAGAGAACGGGCTTGCCAATGCTAGAGTCCTGAGCTTTGTTACCACTGGCCAAGTGACATCTGCAGTGGACCCGTGGAACACAAACACCTTAGGATCTCTAAGGACTGATGACAGATGGCTTCCATCTCCTCGTGACCGTAGGAAGAAGGGGACGAGCCTGGATCTGAATGGGAAGTGCAGGAGGAGTGACCTTTTGCACTGCCCTACAGGTTAGTCTGTAACCTGATCCAAGGGATGGCTGCTGAGGGAACTCTGGCATTGGAGAATTGTGTCGGGACCTTATGATGGGAAGAGTGATGTGTGTAAATGGTATGCATGCTTCTGGAATGTTCCTCTGGGGGTGTTTGCTCATCCTTTTCACTGATACCCCAGGCCCTTTATTGAGGGTATCCTGAGATTGAAGGGTAAGTATACACATGACTTTATTCTTATAAATACTCCATTCATTGATCTATTCACACGCTGTGAGGAAAATGTCATTGATTTTGGTCTTAAACCTCCTGTCTTTAAAAGGCCACTGACACCAAGCAGCTGTTATTGAACATGTCAGGTTCATGTTTTATTACTCCCAGCCCTGCCCGTAACTATGCAGACTTGCTCAGATAACTAACCAGTCAATCTCTGGCTGTTTCTTTGTTCTGTGAAAACTCACTGAAATATTCAAATCCTATAAACCTGGCTAGAAAAGATACATCTTTACCACAGAGGCATAGTCTGTCATGAAGTCAGACGCAGTATTTGGACAAGTTTAAATCCTGGGGCTTCAAAAGTACAGTTTACAGAGACTGGCAATTGGTAGGTCTGAAGAAAATACACGCTTTGAGAGCTGTTCTGTCATGCAGAAAGTATGCTAGCCTTCATTGTGACATTAGCAAAACCTTGCGAGTGGATTAAGTTGGGGTTCATTCCAGGCCCATTTCCTAGGTTCCCTCTCGCCCCTCCTCCCTTCTCTCTTTCACTCTGGGATTGTGCAAAAAGACACAGCGAAAGGTCAATGAAAAGACTCATCAAGCTGAGGCACGTGGAAAAAGACAGCTGGGGAGTAGTAGTCCGAAAGCACTTTCTGGATGTGCAGACACACACTAACCCCTTTTAACTGAAGGTGGCGACGTTTCACAGTGCTGATCTACTGCCAAGGACAAAGCACAGAGTTATGCTGCTCCTTAGGAAGAGAGCAGACAAGAGGCAAGGACAGACAGGGGCAGGAAATGGGTAAGGTTTTGTGTGTGTGTGTGTGTGTGTGTATGTGGTGTGTGTTTAGAAAATTCATACTTTCTACTTGCCATCTCCTCGAATACCAGCTAATTTCATGTTTAAGTGTGGCATGTGTATCTTCATGTAGGAATTAGCTATGTCAGTACACACTTCACAGACATTCGTGTAACAATGTGTACCATGTGTTTCCTGGATCCCACAAAACGGTACCTTCATTGGGATTTTCCTTCACTTAACACTTTTTAAATGGCCAATACATCCACATCAGACTTTCTGTATTTCTGACCACAGGAGAGTTCATGATTTCATCGGCGATTTTTCATAACACGTCTCAAAGATGGATGGACAGTTTTTATGGATTCTCACTCGAAAACAAACGAGGACTCGGGGAATTTTAAGCATTGTGTGGAAAATCATGCAGCATTCTGATTTCTCAATCAGGAAGAAGGTTGCCTGATTCTAGCTTTCCATAGCACCAGAGGACTACTCTGTCAAAACTAGAACCACTCCCTAAACAGACAATTTACCGTCTCTCTATTTGGGTCACACGTTGGTCATGGAATCCCAGCAACCAGTGGCAAGGACAGATGGAGCCACTTCAGATTCCCTTTAACTAAAATCCCAACATGAGCTCTTCCTGAATTCGGTCACTCCTCGAGTTAAGGGAAGAAAGTTTAGGAAAGAGTTTTAATAATAACTTGTCTAAACGACAGTCGAGCAGATTTTCTCCGTCTTGTTTATAATTGGCAGTGTCAAGTCTAAATTTGGATTTATCTGATCACTGAGACTCCTGCCTAAAGCTGTCAATCTCCTTTGAATATAATCAAGAGATGCATGAACAGGACAAAGGATGCACAGCCAGAGTGGTTGGCGACAGACTGAGTGCTAAGGTCTTCTTACCAAACCCATTTATTCAGTTAACATTTGCTAAGTGTCCTCTGTGCACACGATTTTCTTTTCCCCGCAGGGGAGACTGAAATAGATACAACCTTGTCTAGACAATAATGCAAGAGCACATACAGACAAAAATATGATGGAAGTCAACGTGCTTTTATGGAAATGAGTCAGCATGAGGGTGTACATGATGGAGAAAACCCGTCTAAGAGGCAATTCTTAAATCCAAGGAGAAACAGCCAAGCATATGTGAATTTAAAGAAGTAAGGGAGAAAGGGCAATTCAGTGACAATCTGGGGAGAATGTAGCACGTTTGTAAAGATCTAAAGCAGCAGAGACGCTGACAGAGAGAGCCACAGGGACGGGCTGGAGATGAAGACAAGGAAGGCTACTTGGGGCCAATACACAGCCACTTTTGTGAGGGCACTAATCCCGTTCATGGGGGCTCCACCCTCACGACCTAACAGCCTCCCCTGAGGTTCCACCTATATGTAATATCATCTTGGGGATTTCTAATATGCAAATTTTATAGGAGCACAAATATTCATTCTAACTCACAGGCATGTCCAATTCTTTGACACGCCAGAATTTTTTTAAAATGTCACAACCCCCTCACCATGTTTTAAGTCAGTTGATGATTTTGTGTTGACCTGTATTTGTCGCTGCCATCCACTGCACTCAGCCAAGGCAGACACTCTGGGAAGTCCAAAGACATTCTCGGAGCATAGAAGACCCAGGATGTAGAGATGGAATGAATGAGGTATGAGTGAGCAAGAAATTCCACCTTCAGCAACACAGCGAATTGTCTGGTAAGTCAAGAGCTATTTAATGAGGTACATGCCCAGTATGTGGTGTGTGTGTGTGTGTGTGTGTGTGTGTGTGTGTGTGTGTGTAATCCTCTAAAAACCATGTCGAAGATGATTCAAGAATTCCTCTTGAAATTCAGTGAGACAGTTAATGTAGATACTGTAGATTGTTGAAAAGGAAGCTGGAGATTAAGAGTTGCAGGTAGAGAGTATCAGAAACCATCTGAGCAATCAAGGAGATCTAGAGGCAGGAAGGAGAGAGGGTGGCCCTATTTGATCACTGGTGGTCAAATAGAGAGAGAACTTGTAAAGGAGAATAAGGGGCTCTCAACGAGTTAGGAAAGACATCAAGACTAAAACCACTCCCTAAACAGACTCAAATACTTCCACGAGGATTAAAAAATAAGTGTCAATGGATTTTATGAGATGGAAGTGGTGGTGGTCTCTAGCAGGGCAGCAAATACTGTAGTTGCTTAGGGCAAATGGAAGTAGAGAATCAGAGGTGCAGTTTTTCATAACTCTTTAAAGTCAGTTGATTTCAACGGCTGTTGGGACTGCAGAATGAGTTCAAGATCAGCTTACACAACTTAGTTAGACTTGGTCTCAAAACATAAAGGAAAAGCAGGGCTGGGACTAAAACTCAGTGGTGGACCAAGTACCTAGCAAGTGACACACTCTCCATTCCCTCCTCAGTACTGCTAACTACTAGCCCACACTCGTGCACACAAAAGAATGGGAGAAGAAAGAAAGGCCCTTTAGACAGTTCAGGAGGAGAGCAAAATATAGGGAGCTAGGAAACGATATGGTTTGTTGTGGTAGTGCTGGTATAACCTAGACCTTCACTGTCTCTTTCAGAAGCTTTTGGTTGTGAAAATCTTAAAAGATAGTTGTTGGCACATGTCTAAATGATAATAATTTTTAAGCATAATAATAATAATAAACAAAGCATTATAAAATAAACCCATCTGTTTAGTGGTATTTATTCTATAAGGATGCTAAAAAAAATCATTATATATGTGGCTCACTATTTATTTCTACTGGATATTACTGGTCTAGGGAGTCAGTTAAAGGGACCCAAGGGATTTCTTTAGAGGTGAAGGGGAAAGGAAGGGCAGTCCCTGTGAAGGAGCCTAACACACTGAATGATTGATGTGGCTACACAGCCAAAGGCAGGGGGAGTGGCACCAGAAAAGCTTGCTGGACCAGTAGCAAATCACTCTTTGTCTCTCATGGCGACAGAAACATTTCCCACTGCACAGCTTCATGACCATCTTTGGATACCATTACCTGAACTTTAAGCTTGGAGAGACACAGCAGATAATAAGTTTTTGAGGAGACTGTTGTGTTTCATTAAGGACAACAGGTTGGATTCCCAGTGACTTAGGTCAAAGTGTCTTAAACTTGGATGTGCATAAATAAATAAACAGCCTGGGACCAAGCTTGGAAACTGTAGGTTCAGAATCTGGGTCTGCATTAAGACTTGAGAGCGCACAGACTCAGGACCGGTGATGCTGCCAACATTGGTGTTGGTTCTGTACCACACTGATGGAGTGAGGCTTGAGAGCCTGCACAGGCTCAGGACTGAGTGATGCTGCAAACACTTGGGTTGAGCACAGGGATGAGAGGGTCTAGCTGAGCAGATAGATGCCTTATGCGGTGGTCGGTCACTATTGACAATCATACTTCTGCAGA
The DNA here is from genome assembly GCF_014885135.2 of Alexandromys fortis. NCBI lineage: Eukaryota > Metazoa > Chordata > Mammalia > Rodentia > Cricetidae > Alexandromys > Alexandromys fortis. The sequence goes on from NW_026067946.1 coordinate 3,031,365, forward strand.
AGATCCTTCAACTTTGGGATTCTAGGATTCTAATACCTGAATATGTCTTGGAGGCCTGGATCTCCTCCCCTCCTCTCTCCCTCTCCCGCCCCTCTCTCTCAGAAGCGGAAGCCCCAGAACTTCATGTACCCCAGGCTGGCTTGAATCTCCACTTTTCGGGTGCTAGCATTCCAAATGTGCACTACCATATCCGGTTTATGTGGTGCTGAGGATTGAAGCCAGAACTTCATGCATGCTAGGCAAGCACCCTACCAACTGAATTGCGTTTCCATTTCCACCCAGCCCTCTTTACAGGAGACTCAGAACAGAGGACATACAGAGACAGAGACTGAGATGGGATGACTGAACAACAGAGGAATCCATCATTAAGAAGAGGGTGGTGTGTGACAGAGATGCAGTGGAACTTACAAAGGACAACATCTCTCCACAGCCACAGTTTTGCACTGGACTGGGGAGGAGTGACAGGAATGGGACCTCCTGAGAAGAAAGCCTCTGCAGGGCCATACTTCTTTAAGAGGCTGTCTGCGTGTGTATGGAGTGTCTGGTCTCTTTGCTTCAGCTTACACACACACACACACACACACACACACACACACACACACACCTCGTCTGTCTGGTGATTTTCTCTGCATCCTCAGCTTTCTTGTCCTTCCTCGATGTTTACTTCCCTGCACTTTTTTCTACCAACCACTTTCTCTAAGGAGCAGTGAGAGAGAGAGAGGAGTTTTTTTAGACTCCAATAAAAGTAAGCCAGTAATTTGGAGAGTGGGGGCAGCTCCACTTTTACAGGAACATTCTGTGGCCCACTCTCACAATGTTGGCCTGCATGCAAACTCTGTAGTAATGAAAAACGCATCAGCTGACATTGTCTGTATTACAATTGCAGGCACAAAAAGAGTCTCAGGGAAAGACCTGAAAAGATACAATTGTTTCAGTGGCAAGGTAATTATAGTTTTTACGTTCCCATGTTTTAAAATAACAGATTATAACATCTTTAGAATTATACTATTGTTCAAGAAAGATAAAAAGTCTCACTGTAAAAAGAAAAAAAAAACAACAAAAAAAAAGTCTCACTGTGAAGCCCAAGGTGACTTTGAACTCAAGATCCTCCTACCTCTGCCTCCCGAGACCCTGAGATTATAAGCATGCAACATCATATTGGGCTAAAACAACTGTTTGAGGCAAAGAACACACTTATCTGCACATGAAATTTCAATGTTGCTGAGATCTTTTAAATATTTTAGATGTATCATATTAAAGTATGAATTTTCCATTTTAAGATTTATTTTTATTATTAAAATTATGTGTATGCTTGTGTGTCTGTGGGGAGGGTATATGCATAAGAGTCCAGTTGCCCACAGAAGCCAGAGGAGGGCATCAAATTCCTTGGTGCTGCAGTCACACACCACTCTGAGTAGCCTAAGGTGGGTGGGTGCTGGGCACGAACTTAGGTCATTTGCAAGAACAGACCTTGCTCTTAACTATGGAGCCATTGCTCCAGCCCCCAAAGCAATCTTTTTTTTTCTTTCTTTTTTTGGACTGAGAGCTTGGAAAATTTGTTTCCCTATTCTTTTCTTTGGAGTACATTTTATGTTACATCATGGGAAATGGATTAATCTGCATGCTTTTTTTTTTTTTTTAAAGAACTATACTAAAACTGCCCAGCTAATTTTTACTTTCATGTTTGTGGCATTAAACCTTGATACAAATTGAAACCAGGAGGTTTGTATATTTAGCAACATTAACTATGTCACAACAATGTCTATGGGACACATTTGATGCCAATTTATTATTTTAGGTGATGGCTAAAATCCTTGTAAATCTTCAAACAGCGTGGAAGCGTTTGTTTTCATAGCTTCAGAGTCTGTCACAAAGTTTGAAGGAACAGGGTCTAAAAATACAGGACAATGCTTTGAAATGTATACAAATGACTTTTTAAAAGAAACCAAGCTTTGGAGAGAGTGGCTTCTTTTATTTGGTGTCATACGAGCAACAATTCATTTCATTCCAGCATCGAACGTCTTTCCGAATCTACTCTCAGAGCTATGGGAGGCGTACTTATCATGGCGGCACAACCAAGCTTTCTAACCTGACTGAGTTTCCGTTCCCAGATCCAAAGGAGGATTCGTTTTTATTTGCCTTTCTGCCCAAGAAAAGCGTACAGTGAGATTAGCAGATACTTGCTTTCAAAGAATCACAGGGCAGTGATAGCATCATGAATTTGAAACAAATGCATCTTTGAATATCTAATTAACTTTAAAAAAAAACCTCCAAGCCGATGAAACTGGATATTTTATTTGAATACCATATGTTGCATGATGCATGTCTGCCCTCATTTGAAGACAGCCAGGCAGTTAACACTCACTGTCTTGGAGATGCAGCTATTGGGCAGGGAATGCGTGCAAAGGTTTCACGGATTACTTCCTTTATCAGATGTGAACATTTCACACACAACCTTCCCTTGCTGCTGGTCGTCACCCTACACTACTTGATACACATGTTCCTGGAATTCAATTACCCCTCAGCTGACTCATATTCATGGGGGTCTTGGAGACAGAGGAACTGGTTTCAGATCCGCTTGATGGCTCAAGAATTTTGGGCAAATTATGAACTGCAGGCTTGGGTCCTCGTCAGTAGAATGGCCACAATAACGGTCCTTCCTCAGAATTATTTGGTGGAGAAGGGAAATGTTTACAGAAGATTTGGCACAATGCCTGGAATGAGGAATCCCTGAGGAGTCCCTGAAGTCTCAGGGGCACCTTGCACGACTCCAGTACACCATGAACAGAATACGTTCTCTGGCTTCCCACTCCTCAGTAATTTGTCTCCCTCCTACCTCATGCGTATCTCCAAAATTCCTCCACCCTTTCTTCTTTGCAAAATCTCTCTCTCTCTCTCTCTCTCTCTCACACACACACACACACACACACACACACACACACACACACACCTGAAGCCTAGTGACTGTGTGGCGTAGTTATTGATCAATGACAATATTGTCCTTATTAGGAAAAGATAGAGACTCAAGTCCTTTAGCTAAGAGAAGGGTACTCCAGGGGGACTCCCAGGCTGTGGTGAGCTGGTGGAAGGTGCTAGACCTCAACTCAGAGCCTCTGACAACAGCATGACAGTTGCCTCTCTCACAGCCCACAATGCAAGCTGACCCAGGTGCAGGGATGAAGAGAAGTGAGCCTTGGGCTACATGTCCATCGACTGTTTTAAAGGCTACATCCAAGGCGAGCTTTATACCTGTCATCACAGAACACAGGCAGAAAGGACAGACCCCATGCACAGGAAAGGTACGTGTTAAGCTACATATAGCATGTTAAGCTGTTGCACAGGGCTGAGCAGACAACGGCGAGACTTCAGATTTAGTTGTGGGTGCTGCATTTCGAGAGGACTGCTGGGAAGGTGTTGTCATCCTGAGTAGAACAATATGGGTGCCCAGGAGGCACTGGGCAGCATGGAGGAAAAAGGAAACCCTTGGGGGGGGGGGCACAGGACAGCCCTTTCCACATATCAAACAGTTCCCCTTTCCAGGAGGGATGTGTCCTGTTTCTCTAAGGTTCCAGGAGAGGAGCAGGTGAAATTCAAGGGACACCAGGTTTGACAGAATAACAAATTTCATCTCATCAGAATTTGTACTCTGTTAATAAAGGGATGAATAGGACGGCTGCCTCTGTGGGACCAAAAAAAAAAATCATTCTTGAAAAAAAAAATCTGATTGGCTTTAGACTGCCTAAATTTGTTTTAACCTTAAAATTTTGTGCCTGTAAATAATTAAAACATTTTCATTACAAACAAATTAATATCACACTCGGGAGACTAAAACAATGCCCCAGTTAGCTTCACCTGCCCTGGCCTGACCTGGAAGTATATGTCCTCAGCTGTGGCCAAGAAGAGCACCAGCTGTGCACACTCGCGATGTTCTCTTTTAAGGGCCCTGCCCACCGCCCATCCCTCTCTCTTTCTCTCTCTGTCTCCCTCTGTCCATCCATCCGTCTGCCCGCCCGTGTGAGTGTGTGTGCTTGTCTCCCTCCCTACCTCTCCTCTCTTCTGTTCCCCAGAGGCCGGGGTCTCCCCTCTCCCCTCCCCACTCTTCCCATTCACTTTCTCCCTCTAATGCCCCCCCCCCCACCTGAGCTCTGTCACATGGAGTCTTTCCACGGGTTACGGGTCTACATGTTGAACATCCCCTGACCTGGAAATCTAATAATAAGATGGTTCCAAAATCCAAACCATGTAGGGGGCTGGCATGATGTCGAGTGAGTTTTAGATTCTAGAGCATTTCAAGTTTGGGACATTTGGATTAACGCGTGCACAGCCTGTTAACATTTTTAAGATGGGCAGTCTCATGAGGTTATATACTTCCTGTCACTAAGAGTGATGAGCTACAGGCTATCTGGAAAACAAACAAACAAACACACAAAACACCTAAAATATAGAGAACTCCTAACTCTGAAAGAGTTGTGGTTGCAGACGATTGGAGTAAGTCACTTTCAGTCTGTGATAGGATTTCATAAAAGCTGGACCCTGCTGGCAGTGCTACACATAGGAAACCAAGCTCGCTTTGGCGTCTGGCCACATCCTCTGCCCACCCCCTCTCCTGCTGTTCTTTAGTTCGATCACTATTCAGCAGCCACACTGGCCCTCTTTACTTCGTCATAATTGCTAAGTTTGCTCCTGGATCAAGGAAGTGGGCATTGCTCATTCTTTGGTTTTCAGTCCCCTTTGCTGGCTTTCCCGTGGCTGGGTCATGCTAAGTTTCTGTGATGCTTATTCTCAATCGTCAAGGTGATGCGATTTAGAATAATCTGGAAAGATCTCTGGGCATGTCTGTGAGGGAGTTTCCACGATAGGTTAATTGAGGTGGGGCGACTCATTGTAAATGCGGGTGCACCATTCCACGGGCGGAGGTCCTGGGATGAATGGGAATGGGAACGAACGCTGTACGCCCACAGACAGCCCTCTCTTCTTCCTGACGACAGACGCCACGTGATCAGCTGCCTCACGCTCAGGAGGCAATGGCTTCCCTGTCGTCCGGACTGTATACTTAGACAGAGAACTGAAGTTCCCCACACCCCCAAAGTTGCTTTTGTCAAGGCGGTAAGAAAAGTAACTGACACACTCCCTGATGTCCTGAACATTCCCTCCTCAAGGCCCGTAAGTTGTTCATACCATAGTGGTTCTCTTCCTAACGCTGTGACCCTTTAAAAAAATTCCTCATGTTTAAGGTGGGTGACTCCAACCTTAAAATTATTTTGTTGCTACTTCCTAACTGTCATTTAGCTAGAGTTAGGAGTCGTAATGCAAACATTTGTGGAGATAGAGATTTGCCAAGGGGTCACGACCCACATGTTGAGAGGCTATCATGTGGGCTCAGGCTGCCATATTGTCTGCAAGGCTCTGCCTACTTAGATGCTTGCACGTCCTCTGACCGTCACCTATCCAGATACGAGCTCACTGAGCACAGGAGGATCTTGTGTCCTGGTGTTTTGTTTTGTTTTATTCTCTATGCTTGGATCAGAGAATTCTCACCATACAGTTGTTGACTGAACAAATGCAAGAATGAATGGGGATCTTTGTTAAAGGACTTCGTAAAACAGCGAGAGATGGGAACACTCAACAGTCTTCCCAAGTCTTTGGACTCTAACTTGAACTCCAGTCTTTGGACTCCGAGGCTTGTCTCTTGAATTTGCAGTGTGTAGTTTGTGCCACGGAGCGCAATCCTTTTCAAGTGACTTTTTGAGGAAAAAAAAAAAATGTTGCTTTAAGGAGATAAATCCTTCAAAGGCTTAGAGCCAAAAGTCTCCTGTCCATCTCAGCAAACACGTGTGTCATTTTAAAAACAACATCTTTATGCATTCTTTGAAAATGTTATGTATTTATACAATTTATTTCCATCGTGTCCCTATACCGCTGCCTCCTTCCAAACTCCCCAGATGCGGTTTACACCATTTCCCTCCCAACTTTATGTCCTGTTCCCTCCCCCCGCCTTTTTTTTTTTTAACAGTTTAGAGCAAATGAAAACTTTCATTTAAATTTAAGGCTAACTTCTGGCATGTTTCTGGTTCATATTTATATATTACCAACACACATCCACATGTTCATATTTGATGTATAGAGAGAGAGAGAGAGAGAGAGAGAGAGAGAGAGAGAGAGAGAGAGAGAGGGAGATAAACAAGCCTGAAAACACATTATTTTTGCTGTTTCTTCTATGGAAAATGTGAAAGCAAAACAAACAGTCCAGGGAGGAAAGCTAATTAGTTCTCCAAGTCCTTTCAGTCAGAAATTCAGAATTCTAGTAGCTGTACAGGAAAGATACCTCTATTTATTTTTAAACATCATGTGCATAATTTAAGGATTATCTTAAGTCTCGTGCCCAGCGTGTTTCTCCAGCCTAGTGTTACTACGAGGAGAGGTTCAGTTTGGCTAGGTTAATGGTAATTATCTAGAGCAAAGGAACGAGCACCATTTCATAGTTTAATATCAATCATTCCCATCAATATCCTTTCTGTTTTCCTCTTTGCCCATCTCAGAGAGAGAAGCAGAGGGATTTAATTTGATTTACAGGGGGGGGGGGACAACCCTCAATGTCCTTTTTTTTTTTCAGGCGGGGGATGGGGCAAGGAGACAAGGCCAGCCAGCTGGTTTTCATCTAGCCGCCATAATTCTCTGTTTGGTTTACACTATTAAACTCCAGCGCCTTGCTTTCATCTTAACTGTTATAGTATGCCTTATTGCAGATTCTAGCATGTCGCATCCTGATAGGGTTTCAGACTTTGGCAAAGCCTCATCCCTCACGTTGGTCCTTGCCATATGGGCAGTAAATGCATCCAGCATTTTTTCACTGGCGCCGGCATCATTATGTTTTTTGCCACCACTGCTTTCTTGGGTTTTCTGCAGATCTCTGTGGAGCCTATGGTTTGAAGGTTATCAGGAGGACCTATGTCGATGTATACACAACCGGGTCCTAGTTACGACCTCGTAGTCCTGTAGATGACCCCAACAGATACATCTGTTTATTGAAGGTGGCAGGGAGGTGGCGGGAGCAGAGAAACCACAAGGGAAGAGAGCAGAATGCAAAAGCAACCAAGGCCAGGCAAACTGGAGCGCTACCACTGGTGGGTGAGGAGGGGCGAGGAGTCCGACTTACCTGATCTGTCCTCGTTTTGGGAATCACATCTTCTGCACAGTTCTGGGATGGTCTTGAGAGATGTGACTGAGTACTGAATGGGAAGACAGAGGGAGAAGGGTGTGAGATAGAAATTTAAAATAAAGGCATTCCCTTAAACCACCCAGAAAGAAAAAAGATGAACACAAGGACCGAGGCTCAAGTACAATAGACACATTCAAGAGGTGGCCCTCGTGGTGATCTGAGAGCATCCTAAGATCGACCGGCAAGCACCTCAGTAGACACAGGTTAAAGAGGAGCCTGGTGGCTCTTATTTAATGGACAAAGTAAGACACATCTGAAAGCTTTTCTGTGTCTCATCATTTCAAACTGAAATATAGCCAGAATTACTGAACCTTGAATACTTCCAGAAGATACTATTTGTTTCCTCAACCCAAAGAGCTAGCTAGCTACCAGTGTAAAAAGCCTAGGGGAGGAGGATTCGGCTTCCTCAGCATCCAGACTGAAGGAGACATGTCTATGCTGGTGTGGACCACACTACATAAAATCCCAAAGCTGGGCCTGGAGCGATGGCTCAGTGGTTTAGAACACTTACTCCTCTTGCAGAGAAAATTGATGCGCTTCCTGGCACCCTCATGATGGGCCACAACTATCTGTAGCTTCCATTCCAGGGGATCCAATTCCCTCTTTTGGCCTCTGCAGCTACCAGGCACTCGCATGCAGTGCACATACATACCTAACACTCTTACGCATACAATAAACACTTCTTTTTGTTTTAGGCTCCAACAGTTACCATGTGCTGCGGATTTTACTGTGTGTATTGTCTCCATGGCAAATACGGAGGTCTGGTCACTAAAAGCAAGGGGAACATAGGTCTCTTTGAAAGCTCTTCTCGTCCATAGATTAGTTTGGAAGGAAAGACAGCACCTTTTAGTCTCTGACACAGCATCAAGTTCAGGGCTGGCTATCAAGATAACAAATTATGACACTGGAGGCACAAAAACACATGTAAAATCAATAACTATGATTTATGGGGTCTACATTTGATAGCCATCAATTTATCTTGAGAGAAGGATGTGTTCAAACAAAATAAACAGAATGAATAGAAGAGAATGAGGCCTTCAATCAAAGACTATCTTCGGTCATACTCATACTGCAGTCCATAAAACACAATTTTCTCAGAATGTTTTGCTCTATGTCTCTGAGAACAGGCACATATCATGAATTACTTCTCCCTTGCAAAATCTGAGGCAGCTTAGAAAAAAAATAATTTAATCTAAAAGAAAAATGACCAGAGGAAACCCATTAGTATTATTCTAGCCTCACAAGCGAGGACTGTATAATTAGAATGCGTTTCTCAAGGCAAAGGTACGTTAGTGGGTGTGATGTTGATAGATAGGACCTCCAGAGTTCCCACAGAATATCAGCAAAGCAAGGCAGAAGGAGCAGGCGCTTGCCGCTGCTGTCAGCTTGCACATCACAAACAAATTAAACTCCCAGTATTTCCAAATGAAAAATGAAATCTCAGAAGACTAATTAGAGAAATTATTCTTACCTGTCTGATGCAATAGCATCCTGTTTATATTGGCCATTCATCAGAGACTACAGGTGTCTCAGCACACACACAACACACAGGTGGAGGGAGGGGAAGGCTGCGTGAACAGGAGTTGAGCCTCTAGACAATTTTTCCTTCTACCGTATGCTTTGTGTGTGTGTCTTGCGGGGGATGGGGTGGTCAGGGATAATTTAGACAGAGAAGCTTCGTCTTGGTAGTAACAAGGTACCTCATGTTCCTGATCAAGTACAAGCTCTCTAAGGAATCTGGTAGCTTTCTGAGACCAGCTGGTGCAGGTTATATAATTACACAGTCTATAATTCAATTAAAATTAGGGCCTTTGTTTTGGTTGCTGTGCCCCATGAAACCCCCTTTGGCAATGGCTCACCATCTCTCCTGCTCCCCACTGCCATCTCTCACTCTCTCTCTTTCTTCCCTACCTCCCCTCTCCTTCCTCCCTCCCTTTTTGGGTTTCCCCTCAAGACAACATTTTAGAAAAGAGGAAAATTGATTGACTAGGTATAAATATGGGCAATGATACAGCAAGGATTTCTCAGTGGGCTTAAACGATATACACCCGATGAAAACAGCCCAACTGCTGTCTGCATCCCAGGCACGCACACTGGCACCTGAAAGCCAGATTCCCTATTCTCCAGATCTCAGCTGGTTTAGCTGCAGGTCCAGCTCTACCTGTTTGACTGCAAAGGCTTGCAGGAGGCAGTGAGGTTAAGTTTGCTGAGGTTCAAACTCTGAACAGCACAAGGTTCTTGGCTGGTGTGTCGACAACGTATCATAGAAAAATCTGGATTTGGGGACACACACCTGTAATCCTAGCACTCGAGTGGGTGGAGCCAAGCAATCTCTGAGTTCAAGGCCAGCCTCCAAGCCAGTCAGCCTGCCTCAAAACAAAACAACAGAACACCAAACAAACCAAGCAACTGACCAACAATCAAAACCAACACCCCACCCCCTCAAAAAAAAAAAAAAAAACCAAAACAGAGCTGGGGAGAGGGTGACATACCGGCTGTAGCTTTGCCCATAGTGAAAAAGGATGCTTTCTTTTGTGAAGACATATATTTGAATTCTTCACGTCACAACCAGTAAGAAATAATGACCCTAAAGAAAACAGTGATGTGATACTCCTGGGACTAGAAATTAAAAAATACAGCAAACTAAGAAAAAAAAAAGTGCCAGCTAGAAAATTACAGTTTGGGGGACTTTTTAGGATGCATGGAAGGTCACACAGTCTATGGATTTAACAAATCTACCGTTCTTTATAAAGGCACAATAAAAGAGTAATTTGAAGGCTTATTTCTGTAAATAGCAACCCTACATGGGAAGATCTAATACAACAGAGTGATCTAAAGATGGTTACATTGTGGTGGGAAGAAATGCACAGGAAGCATGTTTCACAAAAGCAACACGGAAATGTATTTTCATAATTGCAAATCTGAGGATGAGCCCATGACCCAGTGACCCGGGATGTCTCTCATACAAGAGTACATTGTGCTACCATCTGGAATGGGAGGCTTCCCAATTCACAGGACAGATGGTCTTTTATAAGGAGCTGTCAGATGGCTAACCTACTTCACTCATAGGACAATCACTAGTAACTCCTGTCATATGGACTGACCAAACCAAGACTAATACATCCTTCTTCTACTTATCCTCCACCCTAAATTGTGTAGCCTGTTCTCTTGATTCTGTTATCCATTGGTGATATGAGAGAGGGCTTTCAGTTACTTGAGAGGCATTGTTTTTCCTTTTTACTCTTTTGTCCTAACATCTTCCTTTTCTTGAATCCTTCCAGAGGTTACTGGCTGCAGAAATAGCCTCTTTGATCAAACTTTTACTACGGCTTTATGTTTCAAGAGCTCCTGGTGAGGTTGACCAGTTCCCTTAGCTGTTTCAATGCCTCTATAGAGTTGAAATCTATTTGCCTGTTTCTTTTAATTTTCAGGACCTCCTTGTCTGCAGTGATTTCCTCCAACCACGAAGTGCCACTGTTCCTTAAGGTCAGCATGCTCTCTGCCTTCTGCACAAAGCCCCAGGGCGGTTCTTAGCAATGTTTCCCTTTTATGCCCTCAGTAAATGTCTGCAGTGTCTTAGGCTTGGCTTTTTCCTCATGATCTATCAGCTCTGATATGGAGAGGAGGGAAAGGATATTATCTTTGAATTGTACATACGTAGGGGTCAATTAGCTGCCTCGAACACCAACATGTACATACACTGCACTCGAGCCTGGGCATAATACTGTAGATTTTCAGAAGTTTAAAAGCTTTCAAGTTTAGGTAGTTAGTAGGAATTCCTTCTGAGCATTAATACTGGTATAATTCATCAGTTCAAATTTATAGTTATAATTCTTGGTTCAGATTTGACTAAAGCATGTCTCTGTTTCAAATCCCTCAGTGCCTCTGCAGGATGCACAGGCCAGACCATGTGCCTCAGTGTGGCATAAGGTCAGTCTCTTCTCTGACTTTCCTTCACTTCTCTTTGTGGTAACAAGAAATTTCTTATAGTTCGCATATCTACTGTTTTTCCTATGTCTTTATGAATTCTACTTTATCCACCCAGAATGCCATTCCTCCCATTTCAATAGGAAAATTCCCTTTAATTTTTCCAGCCTTGCCTCGGTATCATCTCTATAATGCCCTCTATGAGGGAAGGAATGTCAGCATTCAAAGTGCGCCCTCTAGATCCTGGGACTTGGAATTCTTGGGAGCCATTTTAGAACACTGAATCAGAACCAGTTATGTTGGGTGCAGTCATTGGCTTGTGATGAGACATCCAGGAAATTCTGAAACATTCCAGAATTCATAAAGCCTCCTCTCAGTCATACACATGGCATCCTGTCTCTCCACGAATGCAAATGATTTCATTGCTTCTTCAGGTGGTAGAAAATATTTTAGCTATCTAAGATACTAGGCTCTTATTGAACTGGACTAAAAGAACGCCTTTAAGTAGCCCACGGCTTTAGTAGCCATGATAACAACAGTTTATATCTATACAAAAGCAATCCTAGAAGAAGCCATCATTATAAATCTAGCAGTGCAATCACAGTACATTCAAAAGACTAAAATCTCACTCCATTAACATGACTGCTGGCAGTTGTCCCCTTCTATAAAGGACAAAGATTTGAAGCCAGGTCTGGCTCTGACGCTTACTATCTCTGTGGTTCTGGACAAATCAATTGTTTCATACCTCTGGGACTTGGTTTCCTTATCTGTAGCCACAGGTATCAATATGAGATAATGAAGATGGAGTTATTTTGCAAACTGATAAATGCCTGGAAACATGTTCAGCTCTCCTCTCTAACCTGTTTTCTGTGAGTGCTCCACAGACTTTCCTTACTCATTTTTGTTCCTGCCAGGACAAAGGCAGGAGATCAAGAGAGGAGTAGGAATGAGTACGGACTGGAAATGAAAAGGAAGATGTTGCCATCTAACCTCTGCACCTATGTGAGTCCTCCTAACTACTTCCTTACTCAAGCGAGTTTGTAGATAAGGGTGGACACAGAAAGCTTGCTTCCCAAACTAACTACAGTCTTTTTTTGTCAGACAAATTGTGTGTGTGTGTGTGTGTGTGTGTGTGTGTGCACGTGTGCATGTGTGTGTATGTGTGTTTGTTCCAGGACACAACAGTCATGTAAAGCAATTTGAACATAGATGAGATTCATGAGTGTACATGTAGAACATGAGTTCTTTGTTGGACTATGGGAATCTCTGACCACCAAAACTGATGAATGTTCAGGACTGGTAAACAGTGGCCTTTAGTCCTGAAGACTAGTTGGGGCCAGTTGAGTGAAGAAGTAGACATTATTCAAGTGGTAAAGAGCCATAGAAAATGAAAAAGCATTGTCCCAAGCACCTTTGCGAGCTAGAGATTCTTAAGGAACTGAGGTTCTATTACTTTTCCTAAGGACAAAAACAATGAGCCATCCATTCCCACAACTATCACGAGACTCCTGGTTTCTCCGAGCTTTCCAGAATTCAGGCAGTCACACGGTAGAACCACAGCCCTCCACACAAGCAAAACTGCCTGTCAAAGCAGATAAATAGCTGAAGAGAGATTTTCTAAGCTTAAGACTTTTTTTTTCTTTTCCTCTAAAATCTTGTTCTCTACAGAGGCCCGCCTTCTAATGGAGAAGCCTATGACTCCACATAGCCCTGAGCATACGGCACAGAGAGTCCATTCCCGCGTTACTAGTCCTCTGCCTCTGTTTCACAGAGCCCGGGCCCTACAAGCATCCTCCTTCCCTCCTCCCCAGCCTCTCTCTCAGCACAGGCTCTCTCTGCAGATCCTAAGCATCTCCACCACCTCAGGATGCTCCGCCTCCCTCACTGGCCACCAGCCTTCTTGCTCTGATGCTCATCAGCCACAGTTCTTGGGTTGTCTTTGTTCTTGTTTCCTGATGTCTTCATTTATTCTTCCAGCTGCAGGGTGTGGCGCTCAGTATGGCCGCCAGAGAGTTTTAAGGGAAAAACTCTGTGGACACTGAACTTTACAATGACTGGACTCTTGGGTTTTTCTTTTTTTTTTTTTCCCTTCAATTATGTTTTAATTACTAAACTCCTGATCTCTCTCTGGTCCTTCTTGTTTGTTTGTTTGTTTCCTTTATGTCTGAACACTTCTTTCCAATTTCTTTTGTAGAGGCTTTACCCTTCCTTCTTCCACATAGGATATACTCTGTACAGCCCTTCCTAGGGACACTCGGTCCTTTCAACACTACATTTCACCAGGAGACTTAGCCGATTGCTCAGTTTCTCCACTGCCCCTCTGCAGGATCATGCAGACGGTCCACGTCTTGCTTTATCTGTCCAACTCTCTGTAATTACATTTCATTTTACCAACTAGGATTCTTTAATGAGAATTACTGTATCAATTTTATTCTCACATGCCCACGGCTTTTGCAGTGGTCTTTTGTTTCTATTATATTTGTCAAGATTTGAAAAAAGAAAAAAATAGTTTTATGCCTTCAATGCTAGATATTGTCTGTAGCTGGTGTGGGAGAACTCAGCAGCTCTTGTTGGTCATTTTTAAGAGTACACTAGCACGTAAGTAATATGAATGTAATTGATGCAGGGTGTGGACAAGCAGCATTTGGTGGCCCATCCACACTGGAGAAGCAAGTGTGATGACAATGCTGAAGGGACTCCTATGGCAAGAACTGGAAATGAATGGTAATGACCGAACTGAACTGTGAAGTCTATTAAGGGAATTTGGCCTTTCGGTCTAATGACCAATGGAATGGAATGGGTTGGCTCGATGGGCGTGGTCCCTGAAGATACACAGCCCTTTAAGAAGCGTGGGAGGAGGGTTGTGCTCTCTCTTGGATGTGGAAGGCTTCATGATGGCCATGGCTTGGTGAGCTGGTCTGGAGCTTTCCCCATCCTTCCTTGCCTGATGAAGAGGCAGCGGCGCTGCTTCACTCTGTATTCGTGAGTGTGTTATTTCCATTTCCTCCCTTCATAAGTAAGTCCCGACCCAAACTCTAGTGCATTGTTGCAATAGAAGTCAGTCCAAAGATGGCTACAAAGCCCAGAAGTCGTCTTCAATGAAGACGTGGGTTCTGGAGCCAGTTGGCCCACATCATCTCCTGATTTCAGCATTTTATCAGCAATCTTATTCTTTAATCTCACTGGTAACACAGAGTAACTACAGTACCCTAACAGAGTGTGGTGTGAAGACTCTGAGCTAACACTGTAGAGCCTGGCAGTCCTGTCAGATGTAGAGTAAGTGTTCAACAAATGTTAAGTACCATTATTATTTATATTTAGAGCATCAAAAAACACTAAAAAGTTAAGCCTAAATAATAATAAATATTAAAAAATGATAAATGATGAAACAAATAAAAGAGACATTTATCTTGTAGTAGGGTAGCTGGCCAGCCAGGGACCTTGTCCAGCAACCACGCTTGTCTAGCTTCAACTGTGAGCCAAGAGTCAATCAGCACCGAGAAACACAGACTGCCAGGAAGAGTGATTGGTACTGAAATGTGACTTCCCATGAAGTTAATCTGACATTTCACAGCTATAATAAATATGTTACATGCTATGAAATAGAATAGTTTATTTGCCATCATAAACTCCCTGCGCGCACAGACCAAGTTTATACTATTTTCTCAAACCTAGAACTGTGCCTGGAACACTGTGGATGTTTAATAAACACTTGCTGACTAGATTGGCAAAACAGTTAGCTATGAGCAAGTAGTTTGTATAAATAAGCTGTGTAGCCAGTCTAATAAATGCTGTGGCTACCCAGTATAGCCAAGAAGAGGACTCGACGGGCTAAGTTCAGAAAAGGAGGCAAATTAAAGATCAGTCTGGTGGTTGCTCTTTCTTCTTGGAAATCACCCTCTGGCTAAGGTTCCTCTCCTCTGTGAGCGTTTGGGCCAAGATGGAGAAGGAGATCTGAGTTCCAGTCTTGAGGTCAGAAACTTACAACACATCATTTCTGGATCAGACAATCCCTTGTCTATTTCTTAGGGGTGCTTACAAAACAATGAGATGCAGGGCATCTGGTGTTGAAATAAGAAAAAATGCTTTGAACTTCATGGGGCTAGAGATGAGGAATAAGAGGCATTTTGGACTCAGAAGTAAGACACAGCAAATAGAACTCTGCAAAAAAAAAATGTAGTTGCATTGTGATTGCTGCTGAGGCCACACCACATAATCGGTGCCAAGAAATGTTTAACTATGGCCAAGAACAGGGTAACTTCTAGGAAGGACATGGCTGATAGGAACCATGAAGCAGGAACTAAGGCATCAAGACTCCACATGAAGTTCCTGGTTACCTTCCAGGGAAACGTCAGGGTAGTAAAAGAAAGGGTTTTGGGAGTGGGGACCCAGGTCCCTTGTGACCAGTACTAAATGGACATGGGTGACAGGTTTAGAGGTGCAGAGGTGCTTCCATTCAAAGAAATTTCTCAGAAAGTCACAGGCCTCTTCTGAGTCAAGGAGTTCTGTAGTCCAGTCCTGACCCTGCTGAGTTCTGGCTGTAACCTCGTGAACTCACAGGATCTCCCCAAGTCTCCATTTTGTAATCTGCGACACAGGATGAAAGCGGAACCCGTCTCTTGCAGTTTTGTGAGGCTTGACTTGAAAGGTTTCAGCTGTGTGTGTGTGACAGGACCTACGTGTGACAGACAGTGACTGTGTGTGATATACGTCACCTCTCTGCTGTTCAGCCTCTGCTTTATTTATTCAGTCCTGGATAAGATACTATTTTTGTGAAAAAAAAATTGGCTTTGCTGAATAAAATAAATATGCCATGGTTCCTAAGAACCCTGGAGGGTTTTGTTTTTGTTTTGATGATAGGAGAGCCTGGTTTTCAACTGAATAAAAGAGGCCTCTGTAAACCCATTTGCTGGGAGAGGAAGGTTTGTACGTGCCCTCTCCCATGGGCTACAGCTTGGGCATAGCACTCTGCCCTCAGATGGCAGGGAGACAGGGATGTACCGTTGAAACCTTGCATTTTACAGGGGAAACCCATCATTTTCAAGTCTGGAGAACTTCAAAATAAGTTGGTTGCCTTCTGTGTTTTGTCTCATTAGATAAAGACAGAAAGTTCTAGCTGTTTTTCTACACAAATATACAGCTTGTGTTTTAATTAAAACAAGAACCAGTCCCCTGACCAGAGGGAAAAACCATGGAATACAAAGCCCAACCTACATAATTGGACTATAGTTGGAGGGTAAGGAGAGGAGTCTTAAACCCCAGCATGAGTTTTGTAAACATCTTTTCCAAATGCTGCCTGGACTCCCCACCATCATCTTCTGCCGCTGCATCAGGAAAGAGCAAAAGGGAGCAGAGAGAGAGGTCTGTGCAATCCACAAAAATAAAAGCACGTTCATGGGAAACTTCATTCTCCGCATCGGTGAACTAGCAGCTGGGAGACAAGTTCCTTTCTGAGCCTCAGCATTGGAGACGCTCTCGGGCAGCAGCCTCGATGGCCAGTGTTCCCAGTTTACTGAAACAGGCCGAGAACACTTACTTCACTATTTATGAGTTGGTCTTCACTTTTTCTCCATGAAATCATTAACTATGAACAGTAGAGCTCTGTCAGGGTTAGGGTATTAAACTCGGATCATACTGAATTATGATAAAACAATCTAACGCTGGAGAGGTTGCTAAATAGAGCTCCTCCAGTTTCAAGGGGGATTGCAGTAGACTTGGACACCTCACCCTTCAGGCTGTCAACGTTTTGGGCTGGATGATCCTCTGTTGAGGAGGCTTTCCCGTAGGCTGTGCTTTCCTGGTCTCTATCCACCAGAGGCAGTAGCATCTTCCCAGTATGACAGTGAAAACTGGGTATCACCAAATGCTCATGGGTGGGAAACAGGGGCAGAAAAATTGCCATTGGTGTAAATTATTGCAATAAACTACATATCGGATTAAGGCAGGAAGTGAGTATTCTGGAAAAAGTGTGCTCCTGACTAACCAGGAGATCCTTGGCAAGATATAAGGTCTCAATGTTTTGGTGTCTTTATCTGTCAAAGGAAGATGACTACAATCCCTTCTCCATAGGATCAGTGTGAGGATGAAACATATGTGGCCTGGCCCATAGGACATAATTAGCGTTAGCCATTACTGTCTTGTCAATGCTATCCAGTTCAAACCTGGTTTAAGTTTTAATGCAAGTCAAAGATCCAAACATTGGAGCCTACATAAAAGGGAACTCTCGGGGAAGGTACATTCCTACTGATGGAAATCTGAATTTATAGTTCAGAGTGGTCAAGTCAGAGAGGTTCAACCATTGCATAATCCTGTAGCCCTATTTGCTAAACAGCTTCGGTTATTGCTTAATACATTTTATCTTTCAAGCAGAGCTTCCTAATTCATCAAAATTATGGGCTGCTGCCAGTGATTCTTCTGTAAATACAACTGCTCTGTTGTACTTAAAAGAAAATCTTGACACCATGCCTGGTCTTTTCCCTCGAGTTCTTTATCCACTATTGGTCAGATAAATATTATTGTATTATTCATTGAAACAATAACAAAGCTACTATTTTAAAGAGCTGTGTGCCAAGCTAAGTGTTTCACATATATTATCATTTCACCCAAACCTTAAAACAATTTTAAAAAGTTAGATGAGTATTTCAGGGAAGTGAGACTCATGTGCTCCAAATCACCCAGCCAATGGGCAGAAGAAACCAGGAGCCTGGGCTGGTGGTCCGTTCAAAGCCTGCTCTTGTAAAACACGACCTGAATGGTTGTGTAATTGCCTGCCTCAGTGTTTGAGGCTGGAGATAGTAAACTCAAGGCCAGTCTGGGCTACATCATGACACTCTTGTCTAAGAAAACCAAGAGTTAGGCGTTGTAGAACACATACCTAGAATGTGTAATTTAGTAGGTTCTGTCCCTAAGATGGCAAACAGAAAAACAAATAAACAACTAAACTGCTTGAAAAAGAAAAAACAAAAATAACAAAACAAAACCAAAAACAGCTCTCAAACATCAACTTCGCCATCAAAAAAACCTCAAGAACTACTTCCACCAAACTCCTAATGAGTACACATTCTTTTGTTCTACATCTTCCAACTTCCCAACAAATCTTTATACTATCCTTCACTTTCTTGGCTCACATTCAAATCCAAATACCTCGAGAGGAAGAGTCACAAAAGAAGCTCATTCTAAAGACTTTCTCAATCAAGCACCGTGACTGATCGGCATCCACACATCATGGAAAAGAGGACTTTTACTTCACGTGGGTCTGAATAAGGATCTGGGTCTGAATAAGGACCAACAAAAGTTAACTAAAAGTAAGAATAAGCCCAATAACAAGGGACTATTTTTCTAGTTCAAAACCAGAAAGATCCAGGACCGTATTGAGGAGACGATTTACCATATCTATGCCTACAATCCAACTGTCATGCAAAGTCCCCATTAGTTAGGGTATACACGGTGAGGAGTATAGGAATCCACTTCTAGCCAGATGTATGTCGAAGCATGTCCACTGTTTGGGGGGCAACATCCAATGATGACCCAAAGCTCCATGCCCAGAGAGATCAAAGAAAATGAGCTCAGAAGCGATGAGCTCCCAGGGTGATCGTGCCAACATGTTGCTGGGTATCAGAACTGACGGCATGGCATGGGATACATCGCATGCAGCTCTAGGCAAGCCACATGTAGATAATGTGCTCGGACACTTGCAGGGTTTGAGTGTTAGTGGACCTGAGGGACTCATCAGCCCAGTGCTTCGGAATGATAGGACCTCAGAGGTCAGCTGATCTGATCTTCAGCACCTGATTTGTCAGTATTCCCAAGTGTCCAGTCTGTGTTTTGTTGTTTTCAATGACTGGAAAGTTTCCCTTTATCATAATATTTATTTTTGTTTTTTGTATGTGTGTGTGTGTGTATGCACATACATGCGCACATGAGGGTAGTGTTCACGAAGGCTAGGGGAGGGTGTTGGATGCCCTGGAGCTGGCGTTACAAGCTGTTGTGAGCCATCTGCTAGGGGTGCTGGGTACTGAACTCAGATCCGCTGGAAGAGCAGTGATTGACCTTAACTGCTTAGCCATCTCTCGACCCCTCTCCCTTTGTTTTTCATCAATTACATGTCAGGTTGGCTTCAGTCTGTGTTCCTATGGATTTTGAGAGAATGCTAGTTGTGATACAGACATACAAGGAAACTGGGAATGAACAGTTAAGTCCACATGCTGAAGCTTTACAAACAGACTCATCAGTAATTTTCAAACAACCTCAGCACGCCTTAGGAATGGAATGCTAAGCAAGGATGAATGTCTTGTACCCCTCCCCCGCCCCCAGCTCACACACAACTAGGCATCAGTCTTCCATAAGCCCAGAGAGCCCCGCCTTCAAACCATACACTGTGTCTGTTCCTCAGCTTGTTTTCAGTTCATCAGCGTGGCTGGGGGAGTTGTGGAAATACAGTCAGTATAAACGAATCAGCGCGTAAGCTTGAGGGCGGAGCAGTGTGAAAACATTGCTTGTAGGTAGTGATACTTACAGAAATGTCATCACTAAAGTCAATTTCATCCAAATCAAGGTATTCAGGGGCTTCCATTATTCTTCTTTGTACATTTTGAGTAAGGTCAAATACTCATAATTTCCTGGATAGGGCAGAAGCAGAGAAGAAAGGCCAAAGGTTAGTTATTTATAACGAAAAGTATTATCCCCATTTGAACAAACAAAATCGGGAAAGGTAATTGGGTAATAGCCCTGCCCCGGGGCACATTTCCTCCCCACAAAGTCAGGCTTTCCAAAAGCCCTGAGCACAGCTCCTTTTGTCCTCAGCTCTGCTTCGCCAGGGAGCACCCATAATCCTTTGCTTTACTTGATTTGTACTTATCTTCTCCTGGGCAGTAACCTGGGTCAGAGTTTTCCCCTATGATAAATGTCAGCTTTCAATGAAGCCCATGCCCTTATCATACACTGGGTGAACGTTTGGGTTTTATGGAAAGACAATATATTGGGCGTTGTTGGGGAAACTGTATTCAGGTATTTTCTGTGGGCATATATTCTTGGTTGATGCGAATGGAGCAATGATCACGACATCTCCATAGTAATCACACGGGTACAAGGCAGATACCAACTAACCAAAAGCAATGGTTAGTTCAGAAAATGTGGGGTGAATCTCAAATTCAAAAGGAGAGGCAAGGAGGACACGGAAGGAGGTGGGGCTTGTCTATTTTTGAATTGAGCTATTGGGATGGCCTCTGCTTTAAGCAGCACTGACTGACAGCACCAGAGTGACCTGGTGCAGGCACCAGAATGTCCCCCGTCAGCACTTGCTCCAGGGATGCCTGTGGCAATCCTTTACATCTGTCAGGGTAAGCGGCATCACTTCCCGCTTCATTTTCCCATCACTTATCATCATCACCATTGGCAGTGGCAGTGGTACCCACACATGTCAAGAACAGAAATAGAGATCTCCTAGTGGTGCCTTGGAGTGCAATTATCCTCTGTCAGCTCTCAGACGCCGAAAAAAGGATTCTGTTTTCTGCCGTATGCCTCTTTTATTACACAAATTGTCTTAGGTATCCACATGTGAGTGTCATAAGTGGTTTGTGGCTTGCTCTTTGGATTCTGTCGTGAAAGTGTGTCTTGCTAAATGAAAAGATTACTGAACAGTGACAGCGCATCTAGGCGGAGGAAAATGAGCTCCTTCATACAAGACCAAGAGCCTAAGCCGGCTTTTACATTTATGGTATTGAGACGGGATCATGCTATAAAGTCCTGGCCAGCCTGGGACTTTGTCGACCCAAATGGTCTCTAACTTAAGTGATTCTCCTGCCTCTGCCTCCAAAGATTACAAGCATGTGCCAACATTTCTGGGTAACTGGTTTATTTTCTTGAAAGGACACTCTTATCCTAAGCACCTCGTTTTAAAGATTTTGATTCTTTCTCCTTTTTAAGTCATGAAAATGGTACAGCTATGCCACAGGGGGAAAAAAATCACACCTCAAACCTATGATCTAATTTAATTTTCCATGTTTCTTCCTCCCTTTCCACACAGGCCTTGCTTACAGACTTAATTACAATAAAGAACTATCCAAGATCAGATTAGGGTGTTGTTTCAAACTCAAACAAAAATGATCTATTTATGACATATGGATGCAGTTCTTCTGAAATCATGGCTTCAAAGAAAATACTGCATTTGTAAAAATAAAACTTAAAACAAGACATTTTATTGTTGATAAAAAAAATCTAAAATATAGTTTGGAAACCAAGTGCTTAGAAGTGAAAGCACATGCCTTTCCTTGTAAGCCTCAGAGCTTTGCCGAGGAAAGCATACACCCTTGTACTTGCAAATTACTGATAGCGACGACGTTTCCTTCCACACACACACACACACACACACACACACACACACACACACACACGGGTTCAGAGACAGACGAGACTGTGGGTTTCAGCTCATTCGTGAATAGCCTGTCTTCCAGCTTACACTCTTTCCCCTCAGTCTGCACCTCTGTGATGAACTGTGGATCGACAAGCCATGTCCATGGCTTCAGTGACACTGTGTGTTTCGGCCAGGTGCAGCTGGAAGCAAGAAGCACCCTCATTGCTTTTTGGATGGACTCTATCTGTCGCATTTAAAATGACATCTGGTGATCCAGGACTGTGGCAAGGGAAGGAGAAGGACTTAGGTAAGAGGATTGGTTTTATGTTTGTCATAATTATACCATTGTACAATATGAAGAGAGAGTTCAGGATAGGACAGTAATGGACCAGGATCACAGAGAATACAGAAATAAGAAAACAATGAAGAAAGGCATATACTAGATGTGGAAACTGAGCAGATCTTTAATTGCACAGAAATACAGGATGAAATACAAATTGCAGATGAATATGCCTTAGGCAACCCAATTAACAAGTAGTCAGTGGCCCCTTTTTGGTGTTCTGACAGTAGAAAGGGCAACGTTCCCGTAAATGTAGCCAGGCTAGCAGAACGGAATGAGAAGATAATATGAATTGTCACATCAAAGCAAATATAAAATCTTTCTATTTGCCCTTGAAGCGTAGGGATGCGATTTTCTTTTATTTTTTTTTCTTTTTGACTTTTTATTAATTCTTTGTGGATTTCATATCATGCCTCTTGATTGCATTCATCTCCTCATCCTTTGGCCTCTGCCCTCTACCCTGCAACCTTCCCCTACTCAGAAAAAAAAAAAAACCCAACTAAGATAAAATTTAAAAGAAAAAGAAATAAAATTTCATGGTGGAAGCTGCAGCTTTGGACCTGCTGGACTAGGTCCTTCACACGCTCCAGTAGATCACAGATAGGGTGGATGCTGGGTGGGCCAACTCACAGTCCTGGTTCTGGGCCTAGGTGGTAGCTGGGTTGGTTGGCCTGCCAGCTCTCTCTCTCTCTCTCTCTCTCTCTCTCTCTCTCTCTCTCTCTCTCTCTCTCTCTCTCTCTGTGTGTGTGTATGAGATTTTCGTGACTTTACAGGCCAGAAGATAATAAGCCTTGGCATCTGAACACTCCTTGGCTTCCTACAGAGCCATCTCCTTTAAGAATGACTTATTCTGTGTGTAACCCGGTTCCTCTTTGTAGTTTCGATGCTTCTCTTTCTCTCAAGTTATTTTGAATGTATTTATGTTTTCACTTTTAATGTGTGGAAATCCCCAGAGTCTCTCAGTCCTGGCCACATTCCCAGCTGTTTCTTTTCAGTTGTCCCTGTGGTCATTATTTGCTCTCTCCCTCTCATGAGCCTTTCTACTGGGCATCTGCATCACCTTTCAAGGCATAGGGATAGGGGGCAGTGAGGTCTGTCTAGGCAGCTGCTTCAAACAACGGCCCAAGACAAGAAAGCGAGCTGAACTCTGGTTGATTTTTCTCTCCTATTCCTCAGTCTCATCCCACCAACCCAGAGACCCCTTTCCCAGCTGATGACCTATATTCTCTAACAGAAAGTCGAGCAACATGGAGTACTTATCGGAGACCCATGAGCCAAGGCCAATTTTGTCCTAAAGGTGGGATTTGTTTGATCCTAGTAGTGTCTAAAAAAATGCAGGGGTCGTGGTGGTGGTGGTGGTGGTGGTGGTGGTGGTGGTGGTGGTGGTGGTGGTTGTGGTGGTGGTTGTGGTGGTGGTGGTGGTGGTCGTGGTGGTTGTGGTGGTGGTCGTGGTGGTGGTGGTGAACAAAACAGAATCCAGCAACAAACGAGTTGCCGACTTCTAGACTTTGGAGGAGTTCACACCAAAGTTTTTATTCTGGATTTCACTTAAAAAAAATATCTAAAGTCTTGGCTTGGCTATGTGGGTTCACATTCCCAATAACTGTGGCTGGTTGCAGCTGAGTGGCGGATGTCTCATAGTCTCATAGTATCTACTAAGATGTTCACCCCAGCTCAGCTGATCCCTCCCAGGCTGCTCTGCTCAGGCCTGGTCTGCAGTGCAGTTAAGTTTGGACCCTAGAAGACGCACTGCAAAAAGGAATGCAGTTTCAAACAGTGGGTGCCACCACTACCCTCCTACCGTTTCTAGTGGGTGTCCCCCGTCAAGACCACTGACTTCATTTGAATTCTAAGACTGAGTTTGTTGTATTAACGCCATTTGAAAGTCATACCACAACAGCAACAGTTTGTTTTTTTAATTTAACAAATAAACTACTGGCATGTCACAATTTTTTTGTTTCACAGTCTCCAGGATTAAGGAAAGAAAACTCTTCACAAACATAATAAAACGTTACGAGGTCCGGATTAGGTTTCCTCCCCCTTCGCAACCGGAGGATGGAAGGGTCTCACTTTCTTATGACTGGTGTGGGTTTACATGGTGTGAGTGAAAGTGAGGCAGCAAGTCATGCCAAGTGCTAGCCCAGAAAGAGACCAAAGCCTTCCTCCCTCTGTCCCAGAGCAGCAGCTGAGCGGTAGTTGGACTGCTCCCTCCTCAGTCTAACGAGATTGGGTTTCTCCCTAAGTGAAAAATATGTTTCAGGTATTCAGAAGGAGCAGTTCAGCTTCAATCCTTTACATGAGATTCCAGTTACTGTGAGTCACATTTAGACCCGTTAGGTCACAACGGTTCTCCACCTGGGGGTCGTGACCCCTTTGACAAAACTCTATCTCCACAAACTATTGACATTAAAATTCATAACAATAGCAAAACTGCAGTTATGAAGTAGCGACAAAAATAATTTTGTGGTTGGGGGAGGGTCGCCACCACAACATGAGGAACTGTATTAAAGAGTTGCAGCATTAGGAAGTGGTGAGAACCATTGCTTTAGGATTTTAGGGCTTCATCATTTAAAAGTCTATATAGTGCCAAGTATCCTCATCTCCAGCCTTACAAGCTACTGTCGCTTGACCAACGCTCCTTGGGGCTTCTGTTTGTATTGAAGCCCTCCTGTCGTCCACAGCATACATCTCTGAAGATCTGCCCCCTTAGTGGAATATGACAATGGACCAAAATACTCCCAGTTCATACTCCAGTGAGCTTTTAACTCTTCCCCAACATATTGTTACCCATGTAGGCAGGTCTGCTGTGCAGTTGAAAAGAAATCTTTCCTAAGTTTAAGAGAGAAGACACAAGTTTGGCCGGGAGGGAAAAAAGGAAGTAATTTTGAATGGCTTAGCTTTCCCAGTTGAGTACAAAAATTGATAGAAGGGAAATGTCATATAAGGGAGATACAGCCAGGTAGGCAAGGCTTTCAGGTTCTCCAGAAGCTTTGGGGACATCTTGGATGCCCATCTTCTTTGGGTGAGTTCAAGGAACTGGAAGAAACTTTACCCAAACGCCAAACTGAGGCTTGGTGTTCAAAGCACAGAGTGAAATGAAAAGCCTCCTGTGCCGAGCGAGTTCTGCCAGACTCTGCCACTTCTCAGAGAATGCCATTAGCTGAGAAAATGCCTTGGTGCTAAAGGGTCTGTCAATGCTTTGTCACTTTCCCATGAGGTCACTTCAGCGATGGTACCATTACTCCCATAAGCTGGGAAAGATCTCAAAAGTAGCAAAGAATCCACTGTGATAAAAAAAAAAGTAGGCAAGTTATTAGAAATAGTGCGCCCTTGTTGTTTTAGGATTTGGGGAGGCATTTTCATTTGTGTATGTGTGACTTGCAGACAGACTCTGAAAAAGCCATTCCAAATGAAGACTTGCAAAATATCTGGCGGGTCATGGCAGCATCAGTGGAAAAACCTTGGAGTGGCCAAGAGGATCTCTCTGAGAAACTGCACTCGTGGTAATATACACATTCTGGTGTGCTTGGCTCATAAAAGGCTCGTTGATTTGTGACTACCCTCACACATCACATAAATTGCTCTACCCAAATTCTTTTGAAAACGTATTGCCTCACTCCATTTAGAAGGAGTTAGTATGGAGTCATTCTGAAGGGTGGAACTGCACACATTTCTTCTCTCCTGTCAAAGTCTCGATTCCTACTTTTACTCCCGTATATTATGACGGCCAGGTAATTAAAACTAAGCTGGCCCTGTCAACATCCATGAGCGGAGTTTGCCCAGCGGTGAGGTAACTTCAGTTGATTTGTGTGGCAACCCGCTTCTTCACCCTGTAATCCACTAACACTTGGGAAAAGACCACCAGTCCCCACGCCCCCCCTCGCTCCCTGCCAAATTTATACTCAGATAATTTTCAAACTGCAAGCCTGCTCATGGACACCGCGTTTACTTTGTTCACTATAAGAGCTGAAAAAAAATATTCCAAAGGAAGACCTGGAAGGCTTGGGTGGAAATGTCCCCAGTTGGCTCCGTGGTTTGGCTGGCAAGGAAGCAACTGATTCCAAATGTGGATTCAATTTCTTTTGCACTCTTCAATTCAACAGTGGCCAGAAGCATGGCAGTTGCTGAATGCCTACTCTCGAAGCAGATGATCAAGGCAAAAAATTTCTACTAGAAAGAGATAGAGCAAGAAGGGCCAAGAGGCACATAGGAGGGACAGAGGGAAAGTCTAAGCCTGTGGACTCTCCAGGTCTTCACGTAAGGAACAGTCTGAATATACATGCTGGGTAAGACCACATGCTCTACATCAGCCTGGAACATACAGTACAAGAGGAAGGAAGCAAGCAAGCCATTTCAGACTAATGTGGTACTTGCTATGATGAATGAATACATACGGACTGGAGGCAAGGCCCTGGAGATGGGAAAGATCTGTCTGGTGCAAAGGAGAGTTAGGCAAGGATGAGAGACAGAGCTCTGGGGAGGGCAAAGCTCTCTAGAGTCTTAACTGCATGGGCAAAGACTTGCAGATGAGAACTCAGAAGGAGAATTTCCAGGAGAGGGTGGATTTTACACTGACCACAGTAGCTTTTCATTTAGAAAGAGATTTGAAGGGTGAGGACTAGCCCTGGGTGATAGACAGGAGTGGCCATGAGAGTATTTTCGAATTCTGCGTGTTTCTAGAATATCAAGTTTTCGGGCATGTTTGGAAAACTTCAGTTGAGTATTTTGATAGCAAATGAAAGACATCCATGTACTAGGGTAAGGGTGCTACGGGGGGGGGGGGGGGGATACTGTGCACTGCTCAGAAAAATAGGGAAAGAAAACTGGCCTCCTGAGATCTCAGACTGGCTGAGGTTTTATGTGTGTTTGTGGGACTGCATGTGAGTGTTCTATGTGTCTGGTACATGCATGTGTGTGTGCTTGTGGGTACACCCATGAATGCATGCTGTGTGCTTGTGTTTGTATACAGAGGCTAGAGGAAGACATCAAGTGTCCTGCTCAATCACTCGCCACTTTATTCTCCTGAGACAGGGTCTCTCACTGAGCTGGTAGCTAGGCAGGCAGCCAGAAAAATCTAGGGATCCTTCTATATCCATTCTCTATAGCACTGGGCTTACAGGCTTGCACTACAACGCCATCATTTTACATGGGTCCTGAGGTTCACACTGAAATAAGCTTTCTTACCCATTAAGCCATCTTCTGAGTCTATAGAGTGAGGTGGTTTTTTACATGGATTCTCTATTCACTTTGTCTTATAAAGACCCTACAGGCAAACATCTTCAGAATTTCCATTATGGAAATAAAGAAGCAAAGGTTTGGAAGGGTTATGTAATGCCTCATCGACACACAGCCAAAAATATGTATTTTAAGCCAAGTCTACCCCCCCCCCGTTGAGTTCTTGCCAAAACTACAACAGTAAAGCAACCCCACATCTGTTTAAAACACTTTCTGTTTCCAAAATCACCTTAAATATGTTTAAGTGACTTTACTTTTGATAGTTCTTTGAGGAAAGGAGACATCGTAAATTGTAATTTGCATTTATGCTCTTCCAGTTTCATAGATGACATAGAGGACCATAATGGCCAAGGTCATGCATCATGAAGTAGAGAGGAGGGCAGCTGACACAAATCACGTTCTGCCAGGTTCTTAAATGCCCCAGGCTGCCCTGAAACATGGATACACTTGGAGTCATCCTGATCAGAATCCCACGGCACAGTCCCATCCATCCCTGGACTGTATCGCTCTGAGTGTTCAGGAACCTAAAATCAAGCAAGTTACTCATCTTTCCTGTAGAGCATAAATAGAAAGCCAGACACGATCATCGCTGGCACAGAGAACTGTGTTCAATCTCCGTTGAACACACCCTACACCAACTAGCACATAAGATGGCATAGTCTATCATCCATTTGCTGGTTTAATAGTTTAAGCTCCATCTTTAAGAAAAGGATTTAGGGTAATCATTATTTTTACAGTGGTGTACTTAGAAAATTCACAGCTCACAAAAATATGTGTTGTATTAATGATACTGAGAATCTTACTGTAAATTTATGGAACCTACAAAACAAAACTCAAACTTAGGTCTAACATTAAGTTAACTATAAAAGTTCACACTGGAGCCATGGGTGCATCTGCTAATTGGGTGACCTGTAAATAACTGTCTCCCATTACCCATGAATTGTTATTTTATCACATAACTAAGATTTATTGGTTTTGCAATGCATGACTATTCTATATTACATCTTATTGAAAAGGCAATTAAAACAGTATTGTAGTAGTAGAATTTTTGATAGAGATTAGGATTTCTCTGATGAATCTTTGTACATTTGTCTTTTTTTTTTTTTTTTGCAGTTTTAAGTCCTGATTTATCAGCTTAAAATTGTTTCCAATGATAGGGGGATTGATTTGTGATTTCCGAAACCAAGTACTAAAAGTCAGGTAACTTACAATAAAGCATCAGTGATGGAAAAGACCTCAGTTTTAATCATAGGAAAGATAAGCATATTTACATTCTTTCAGGTTTGTGTTGTATCTGCATATGTAATTCAAGATGAGTATTACATTTAAAATACCTTTTGAAAGATGAAAAGAATCCATGTTCACAGCAGCTGCACTAGAGAAGATAAACATAAAAAAATACATACAGACTCAGAGAAAAAAAATGTTGTGTCCAGTTCCTGGTGTCATTTCTTTTGAAGGATATCGTATAGGTTGGGATGAACCAAAGACAAAATAAGGAAGGCAAGAGAGCTTGTGAATGAGAAACTCTTCTCTATGAAACAGAAGCAGGGAAATTTCTATCTCAGATAAGAAAAACAAATGAACGCAGTGTTCTTTTCTCTTTCAAAAATTTAATGACCAGTAAGTAGGTTAGGAACATTTGACTTGCAGAACATATCTTAGAGGGAGATTCTGAGATGCCAGGTTCAGAAAGGACCTGGTGTTTAATGACATGTTGAATGGGCTAGAATGGAATCAGGTGCTTTCTATGACCAAAGCCAGCTCGGCAAGAAACTGATCAGCTAGAAGTATGATGGCAGCCATGAAAGAGGAGATTAGAGTCCTGCGTTGGCCTCAGTAGAAGAGGCTGTGCAGTCAGAGACAAAGTCAGGAAACACCTTCCAGTCTATCCAAAATCCCTCCAACAGTCCTGACCCATTTTTATCCCTCCTCCAATACATGCTACCTTGACAGTGTCTGCTAACTCTTCCTTATTCTCATCCATGCTGTTTAGACTCCAGCAAGAATTTGATGTGACTATATAACCTTTCAGGAGAGAGAAAAGAGAAAGGAGTGAACGAAAGCATTAAGATAAAAATAACCTGAAGGGGAGAACTAGTCAGTAAGCACAAGATTCTCTGTCATAGCTGAAACTTACCAACTCCACAAGAACAAAACTATGATCTAATGAGGACAAATCTAGGAGAAAATATCTGGGAAGAAAAAAGAGGCATTGCTAGCACTGGGAAGTTGAGCTGGGCCTCGGCCAGCCATGTTTTGCACTGGTTTCTGGACACAACTGCAGAATGATCTGGAAACTGGATCTTTAGATACTACAGGACATGGTCCAAATCCAAGTTTCAAATTGTTTGCACACGTGAAGATTCATGCTTTCTCCCTAATTGTGCAAAATGACAATTTCTACAGTGGATTTATTTGTTTGGCAATTCTTGTTGACAATATATGGAACACAGATGGCAAAGCTGATTGCTGTCTTAGAGGGAAGCAGACATGGCAGCAACACACACAAGGATCATTGGAGACGACATCTTGAGTCAGTTACTTTGGCTTTACTCTGATCATTTGTGAGGATTAAACTTTGGAGCAACCCTAGGCTAGTGGTTCTCCAGCTGCGCCATGCATGAAGCTCACCCAGAAGGTTCACGAAGAGATTGCTGTAGCGAGCCCAGACTTTCTGATTCAACATGTCTGAGGTGAGGCCCTAGCATCTGCATCTCTTACAAGTTCCAGGGTCGTCCTGTTTCTCCTGGTCCCAGAACCGCGTCTGAGAACCACCACTTAAGATCAATGGCTATTCCTAGCTCTGGCTACATCTGCTCTCAATTAAAAGATGGCGACCTCTTCCTCACATCCTCCATCGCTCCAGATGTTAACTTCATTACACAGGATCCGTGCCTGGTGCCCTCTGATTAAGCTGCCTCGGTGGACTCAAATGAGCATTTCCCATGAAGACCACCCGGAAGTCTCAGAAGGTCCTAAGTCTGACTTTTTGTTGTTGCCGTTGTTTTTGTAATTCTCTGTGTCAAACAAGGGGCACACAACGGTCCAAAGCATTACAGAATTGTGGCTTTGGTTTACTTGAAATTTACTTTCTCTGCAAAACTTCCTAGTAACTAAGATATTGCAAGTCTCTTCTGCAAATGATATCCAGATTTATAATTTTTGACAGTCTTTTTAGAGAAAAGGTCTCAGTTTCAAGAGCTCCATTCACTAGGACAGCAGAAGAATCCCTAGGTACATTGCTATTCCAAGAAAGTGAAAAAAGATAATTAAGAATTAGATTTAAATGTACTGCTTTGTACACAAATTTATGCATAGATATTTATAATAGTTATTTACTGTGACCTAAGAGCTTAAGCAGCTATGAGTGACTAGCTACAAAAAATTAAAATAAAAATAAAAACCTGGTCATGTAATTTTAGTTAGAATTATAATGTTTTAAAAATAAGATCCAATCTAGGAAGCAAATAATTATAAGGATTTTAATAATTTATTGTCATTTGTGAATATACCCACTTAATGACCAAAAGCAGAAAGAAATAAATTATTTATAAACTCAATGTCCTTCTTCTGAAGAAAAAAACATAGTTGTATATGTTTCTATGATTAAGCAAGGAGAATGCGCTATATGCCAAGGGCAACCAAATATCTGCACATCATACATACTTGGAGAATAAGACTAAACAGATATTAATACTTTAATTCAATACTTTTTATCTAGATGTACTTTTCCTAAAGACCTACGGCAGGGGCAACAAATAAAACCTGCTCTCAGCTTACATGAGATACTATGACGAAAACTGCCAACACTAAGTATCATACACCTGCCTGATGCACTTCCAAAATCTGCGAGATCTTTTAAGGAAAGCACAGCTTCTTCAGGAGTATCATGAGGAATTCGCCTAGGAAGTGTTGACTTCAGTTTCAATAATGCTGTTTTTTCTAAAATCACAGCACATTGCACTTAACACGATGCCCATGCTGAGCTCATTTACAGAATGATGACCGCTGACTTTCTTTAGAAATTCTACATTAAAAAACACAGTCGTATGCAAAACCAGCAGTTCTCAACCTGTGGGTCAAGATCCCCACAGGGGTCACATGTCAGCTATCCTGCATATCAGATATTTGCATTATGATTCATAATAGTAGCAAAATTGCAGCGATGAAGTAGCAACTAAATAATTTTATGGTTGGGGGGTCTACACAACACGAAGACTATACGAAAGTGCAGCAGCCTTAGGAAGGTTGAGAATCACTGTCCTCCATGAGAAGTGTCTTGATGGCTGTTTATCTTCAGTGTATAAACAGCTTAGTGTTCTTGCTTCTACTTGGAAAGTCTCCCTCAGAAATTAATTTCTAGAGCAGTCAATTTTCTAGCCATTGTTTCAAAAACTCCTGCTGAGAACAACAGTCCCCAAACTGCTGGGCTGCAGCTATGCCCCCCGGCGACAGGACCTCTGCAGAATCTCCGAGTCCACTCAGTCAGCCATCAAGCATATGGAGACGGAATGGCATCTGCAGGCTGTGCTGTGGACTTTTCCTGTCTGACGCCGCAGAAGGACACCAGCTTCATTTTGTAGTTAACCAGCATAAGCAGGAAAGGACTGAGAGCGGAGAAGCCGGAGGAGAGGGCTGTGAGAACAGCTGGAATAAAGACGCACGTTGCCAAATCCTTCAAGAAGCGGACTAAGACAAAGTGAGAAACCCACAGCGGAGCGATCAGCAACGTTAACAAGATACTGAACTTGGCCCCTCGAAGGACTTCGGTTTCTGAATCATCATCTCCAATCCAGATGTCCCCATATGTCATCTTTTTCTTCTCTGAAAGGAGGAGAGCCATCCAGAGACAGACAAACACTAAGATAGCTAAAGGAAGACTATCCACCAAAACTAGAAATATTTTCCCATAGTACAGCTCTACCTTGTCATTCCCAAAACCAGTCAAGCAACCCAGGTACATTCTGTTAGAAGACAAGGAGCCCGTATCATTTCCAGAATTCGGGGGTTCTGGTTTTCTAGTGTATATCAACACAGGGATATACACCACCACACCAGCCACCCAAAGTGCAGAAACCCCCTTCCAGGAGTACCTCTGTGGATCCGGGTTTGCAGCCCCACTCAAGGGGTAGACAATTTGGTAAAGCTTCCGGAGGTAGAGCAATGCAAAGTGTAACATGAACCAGATGGCCAGGGAGGTAGTCAGGGCTGCAGTGAAATGCAGAACTTTGCAGCCTGCAGAATCCAGCAAGATACCAGAGGAGTAAACAATCTTGAGGACGTTCACCACCAGGTTTTTAGTGAGGTGGACGAACACAAGGCTGATGATGAGAAGAAAGGAGGTCTGCAGGCCCCCAGCGATGCATTTGCTTGTGGAATAGAATAAGCATGTGTTTCCTACGAGGCTCACAGAGATGAGAACGGCACAGGAGATGATCTCAAGCGCGTCTGCAGAGGGCTCCATGATCGAGGCAGAACTGTGACGGCAACTATCTCCTCGACACCTTTGTTCCTGAGGCCTTCAGAGATTCAAGAGGTATTCACTGACACCAGCTGAGTGTTTTCTACCCCCACTAGGTTAACAAAATCCTGCCCTGGCACACAGTCACGATTCCAGCATAGTCTGTGACAGAATTCTGCTTGCTTTGGTGAGCGGCTGTTGAAAACAGAGCTGCTTCCCAAGAGGATTCTGTTTTATCCTCTCCAGGGACTTTTAACGGTGACGAGAAAGGCGCAGGTATCACTATGTAATTAACACTTCTCAGAAATGTATTTATAGTACCCTCATACTTAAATATGTCATTCCTTTATAGATATGAGCAGTGTCCGATAACCAAAAAGAGATGAAAAAATTGGTCATAGTCAAGGAAAGGTAGCCAGAGGTTGCATTCATCATACTTCATACATGTAAAAAAACCTGAAGAATGAACAAGGCAGATTTCAAAATAACAAAGTGACAAATAAAGAATGGGGACAATAGCACGCGAGAGATTATACAAGAACACACAGTGTTTTCACACCGCTACCATTTGTGCATCTCTGCAAAGCAGGAATGCATCGCCTGTTGCAATGACCCCGTGGGATACAAGGAAAGATGGGAGAACATGTTGGCAAGGAAAGCAGGGAAGGGAAATGGAAAGAAAACAGGGAGAAGCAATCAAGGAAGAAGGGATTTATGCTCACAACCAAGTCTCCCAAATTGTTAACAGTTGGGCAGCGATTAGTGAAACGCTCTCCTAGAGCACAAGGGGTGGAGTGACTTCTCTCCTAAAGGTGATACGAGAACAGGAAGCAAGGGCAAGGACACGATACGTACACATCTACCTGGCATTCATGCACAGTTTGGATGAATTCCTGTTCCTTAGCTATGTCACAGTGATCCATTCTGGGGACTGACTACAGTCGGGTATCATTCACCAGAGGAGATGCGTTTGGAGAAAAGCTCTTGGCTGATTTTATCATTGTGTGCGCACGATACAGCAGCTGCGCGAATTGAGACAGATGTGACGGCATCCCTCCTTGAGCAAAACTGTCATGCTGTGGGGTACGGCTGTACTTTACCTCTACTGAAATTGTTTGTGGGTCCTGTCATCAATCATCCTACCCTGTACTGTCCAAACATGTGCTTCTGCCCGATCAAATGGTACACTGCAGCTTATAACAGAAGAGGCAGGTAGGAAGTTTGGGCCCCACAATCCATGGGAACGGGAAGGAGGCTGGGAGTTGATGCTTTCCTGTTAACTCCATATTCCTGAACTGATCGCTAAAATAATAGAGAACTTAGTGTTTACAGCTCAAGACTGGCTTGAGTCCTTGTGTTCATTTCTTCTTAACTGTGTTTAGCAACTTCTTGAAAGCTTACAGTTAGCTAGGATATATATGTGTGTGTGTGTGTAATATAATAATATAATAACCTAGAAGATTACACAAATTGACTTTTTTCAAGGAAAATCTCTTTTCATCTTTTAAAGTATAACTTTGACCAAACCAGAAACTATACATTTCAGAGGTAGGAAATTAGCTGATACCTTATCTAGCTACTGATAAAGCCACCATTTGGCACCTCCCAGTCTTTTCCTCAAGAGTATGGGAAACTCCTAGTGTGCACATGAGAAGAAGGAAGCTTATAAAAGGATAGGCAGGTAGGAAGTTTGGGCCCCACAATCCATGGGAACAGGAAGGAGGCTGGGAGTTGATGCTTTCCTGTTAACTTCATTTTCCTGAACTGATCGCTAAAATAATAGAGAACTTAGTGTTTACAGTCACCTTTCTTTCCTTAGGAAGATCAGTCAGCATCAAGTACAAGCATCCACTCTGCATCTAATGATTATAACAATATAAGTAATAACTATAATGCTTATGCATTATTTATAAACTATAAATTAACTTACCACCAACTTAAACAAGGTACACTGTCTTGCTTTGCAAACTTAATATGATTTAATCTTTAATACCAATCTCATTTCAGTAATGAGGGAAAACAAGACCAGAGAGCAAATTGTTCGGAGCTAGCAACTGAAATGATGGAACCTAGTATTATGGTTTGAATATGAAGGTTCCACTGAGCCCCTGCGCAGTGACTCCTGTGTCAAAGGCTTTGTCCTAGACGCTGGGGCTAAGAAGAGGTAACGGGCAGAGACTGGGGAGATGGCTCAGTTGGGAAAGTGCTTGCCACTCAAGCATAAGGACCTGAGTTTGATCTTCAGCACCCACAGGAAGAGCCTAACATGGTGGTGCAAGCTCAGAGTCCCAACATGGTGGTGCAAGCTCAGAGTCCCAGCACTGGGTCCCTGGGTCTCACTGTCCAGCCAGCTTAACCTAATCAGCAAGCTCATGACCCTAGTGAGAGACTCTATCTAAAAAACAAGGTAGACGGCTCCTCAAGATGACTTGAGGTTGGCCCGGCATCTACATGTATACCCATTTGTATATGTGTCTGCACCCACCCACACACACATACACACATACATACACCCACATTCACAGACATCATCAAGAGATGCTCCATTGATGGGCTCCTAGGTGAATGGGCGTATTAGGGGTAGAGTCTTTGACTCTAAATCTGTGAAGTTTAGTAAAGCGTCCTCCATGTAAGTTGTATTCTCGGTCATTTTGGTCCAGCAGTGAAAGGCTAACTAACAGCCTGGTATGCTTGGGTCTCCCTGCTTCTCCACACATCCTGGCAAACTGGAGATCTTCCACTGACTCTTCTCTGCATCTCCATATTTATTGACGATTGTTCTATCTGACAGATAGAGCCTATACATTATAAATGTACTTCTCGGGGGAGAGTCTGACTTACACAAGTCACACAGATATCTGAATGGCAGTTAGCATTTTTTCTTTCTCTTTCAGTATTACTAGGTATGAAGGTTTACACCTCTGAACCTCATCATGACCTCCATGCATTCTGTACACCAGTTTAGGATGCCTAACTTGACATTAAGAATCAGAAGTCTATATCTAACAATCATGAGCCCCCACAGTGACGGTGTTTAAGCACAGGCATCATGATTAAGTCGACCATGCTCCAGTGAAAGGACTCATATCCAAGATTATTTCGGATAGCAAAAATGATCATAAGTAGGGAAAATGAAACACAGAGATCGATAGGAAAAGAAGCAGGGTTCATCCGGAGAACAGCTGGGGGGTGGAAGATGAATATAATACAGACACATATGAGATTACCAAAGAACAGACAAAATGTTGTGGGTTTTTTTTGAAGGAAGAGTGGTCTTAAAGATTTCAAAGTATCTGAAAAAACTCGTATTGATTTTGCCAAATGGCTTACGGATTCTCTTTCCCTATATCAACCTTTATGGAAGGTAGGAAGTTCATTTTCCCCAAGCCTGCTTTCTCCTTTCCATGCGCACAGAGAATGACTCAATGTTACTGTATAAATGCTTCACCACTCAGAGATTTCCAGCAAATATTTTCATCAAATTCCATCATACTAAATTCATCGAACTAAAAATTTCCATCCAAACTTTTTCATTGTAGTTTATCACTCTTAAGAGCAACTGTGGGCTAACTAAGATGACCTGTGTTTCAGCTGCCAACAGAATCCTCATGTGCATCTGTGGCTAATTCCTTGCCCTGACTTGTCCTCATAAGAAAGCTCTCACACAGCATTGCAAGGTCCTCCAAACCCTCCCAACCTCTGCAATGACTTCTACAAGAACAAAATGTCTGGAGAGGGCGGGCAAGATGGTTCAGTGGGTAAAGGCACTTGCTGCTAAGCCTGATGACCTGAGTTCGATGCCCAGGACCCACCCAGTGGAAGGAAAACTCACTCCAGCAAACCATCCTTTTGACTTCCCCATGCTCACTGCAGAAGTTCTCCACTGGAAGTTTCAAAGAAGGTTGGGGCTCCTCTTAACTAGTTTGCTGTTTGTTCATGTGATATGGGGTGGGAAGAAGTAAAATGAAACACACACACATAAATGTAATTTGTTAAATTAAAAGTATTTTAGAGAAGAGAGATCCATGTCGGAGGTATTAGTTTTAATCTGCAGTCAAAGACAATCTGAATCCTAGAAAAGCCAGGGCAACTTGCCCTAACTGGCAGAGGAGGTGTCATTAAACTCTGGGCCACTTGCTTTGGATGGTTTGGGTAGGGGATAGGAAGAGGGCAACACCGAGTTGACTGAGTTGCATTACAAGGTCCTGAGAGACCTGGATGCCACTCAACGACCTCCGAGGACCACGCCAATGGGTTTCTTTAGAAGAATGCCCCTTCTCAAGAGCATGTCTACGTCCTGGAGCAAAAGGGTCCAGAAACAACACCACATCCTCTACCCAGGAAGGTAACTGTGGTTCCTGTAAGGGGGGGATGAAAAAAAATCGTCCTTTGATAACCAAATACGGGTTCTGCCAATCCACCTTCTCTGAGGTCACTTGAGAACCAAGGAATTCAAAGGTTCTCTATGGCTTCCATTTATTTTGGCATCGGATGTAAAAGAAAAGGAACTAAAGGGGAATTTCTATGGCCCAGGCTATGGTCCAAATCTCAAACTGCTAAAAGTTATTTAGATTTTACTTCAATTCACAATCACATGGAGCGCAGTTCAGATGCAAATGCTTTCTGTGTTGCTTAAGGCCATCTAGGTTTCCTCAAAGGCACTTGTGGGGCTCTAAAGATTTTTGCCTGAAAGTTGAAAAAAAAAAAAGTCCCAGGCTCTTCACTAGAGACTGTTGTTCATTTATGTGATCCTGGGGTGGGAGGGGGTAAAATACAGCACTCTGCCTTCCTTTGGGCATTATGGCCTCACAGTGTGGCTAAGATAAGCAAACTTCGAGGCTGAGAGAAGGCATTTACTCCTTTAAACTGAGTATATGATGTAAATAAACGTCTTCTAAGATGTCACACCTGAAACTGGATTCTAAATCTGAGTCTGTACAGATCTACATTGATAAAAGCAGGAAGGAGCCCAAGGAGGGCGAAAGTGCTTCTGAGCGGAGCCGGGCTACTTTTAAATGATCATTCAAGAGAGAAAGATGCCGCTCCAAACTGATTCAGAATCTTTGACCTTGTCACCAGTGACTGCCTAGAGTTATTTTTATTCTCTGGAAGACTGTGATGGTGTGACTAGCTAGGGTAGGACTAAACCGCCTAGCCCCAAATTAGAACTGCATGAAGAACAACTTCAGTCTGGATGGGGCCAGAGCAATTAAGTGGTAATTGCCTTTTAGATACACTAATGTCACTAATTATATTACCGTGCTAAGTGCTGGGGAAATGTGTCTAAGAGCTCCAGGACTTCTCTGGTGGGAGAAGGGAGTGAAGATTTATTAAGCCTGGCAATAATGCGGGTCCATCACCTATGATCCTTACAAGAACCCTACGAGGTAGTAGCTTCAGTAAGGCTGAGTGACCCAATCAGTTTCACTTGGTTCAGGACTGAGTCGGATCCGTGTGGCTCCAAGAGCGGTGGGTTGGAGAGGCCCTGAGTAGGAACAGAAATTGCTGACTTCTGAATATCCTGGATTCAATAATTGTGGGATGGAAATATGGTAGCAGAGAAAGATGAGAGAATTTGAGAAGTAGACCATGACAGAAACATCTCTAAGCACGAGGATCCCAGAAGTGGAAAGTTAAGAGTTCCAGACAGGAGAGTTTTGTAGGGACAATCTGGGTCAGATTCATCAGAACACAAGAGGCCCAGAGGGAAGGAGCTTCCCACTGAGGCGATTGATCTCATGAGTTCATTTTCTTCCATGGATACTCTGTATTGGGGTTAGGGGTTGGGAGGTTGGGAGGTGTGGATGGGGATTCCAGACCCCTAAGATTGCCAACTTTGGTGAACTAGGGATTAAAGTGAATGGAGTAGTTTTATATACCTGAATCTTTCTAAGCCAGTCTATTAGACTAGCAATCTATCAAAGGACTCCCCTCGACTCAAGTTCAATACTCATTTTTACGTCAGGATGTAACTCTCCCAAGATAAGTTTGGAACAGACAGCCGAGCTCAACCAGATCCCTTGTTAGTTGTATTCACCCATATCAGGCCTTAGGAAAAGAATCCCTGCCATTTCCAAACCAAGTCCCCTTCCATGGAGGAGTGGAGCTGATGGGAGTGGCAAGATCATATGCAGAGGAGACTACCTGCAGGACTGGTGTCGAGTGCAACCAAATCCGTGAAGGAAATAAGAGCAGCCATGCTACTTAGCATCTCGGTTCGATGCTGTAAGCATAGACTCTTTCTCGCTTGGCTGCATCTGTTGTCTGAAGCTCATAGAGACAGAATTAGGTCTATTCAGAGTGGAATAGTTATAGACATCTTACAGAACTCCATCTCCCAAGCTGAAGCAAGCTGGAACACATGTTGCTTCCCTATTTAACCCGTTTGCGTGTTTTTGTTATCACTGTATCCTTTTAAAGGGGGCTCTGCCAAGGCCACTGGGTGTGGTTCATGTGCAGTTCAGGCTCGCTGGATGTTCTGGCTCATTCCATCAAGCCCCAACTGAGTTCTTGGCGCTAATTCCATCCTTGTTATCTAGTGAAATGTAGATTTTTTTTTTCCAGCTCTCTCCTCCCCGAGTTAATCTGATTCTGAACTTGGTAACTATTATGCATTCCTTTGAGTTCCCTGGCTTGAAGCATTCCACATCAACCGATAAGCCTTTCATTTTCCCTTATGCCAGTCCACTCAGTACTGCAGTTGCTCTAACAAGCTCCGGGTTTAACCGGGTGGAAACGCAGCTCTTCATCCTTATCCTTTCCGCTTAATTCCTGTCATCAAAAGCCTCAAGACTCCTAGGTGTCCAGTGTAACCCACGTGCCGAGCCACACTGACTGACAGTCTTTGTAGTGTTAGTCTCTTTGTACCTATATTGTCTCCTATTCTTGTCAGATTGCTACGCCGTCACCCGTCCCTCCCAAGCATTGAAGTGACAGGGACTCAATGCCCTCACCTAAGAAATAGGAACGTGGAGTACTGTAAAGATACTCTGCGGACATCATGAAGATTAAAAGAGATAACACAGGCAAGTCTTTACAATACTGGCTGGGACAAGGGTCCAGTGGTTGTCGTTACTGTTGTCACAGTTCTCATTGGATTATAGGGTCCATCTCAATTAGATACACAGAGTGACTCAATCATTCAGATCCGGGATGATTAGGAAATCATGACCTTCAGTGGGAGTTCAGAATATGCACATACAATCCTCTCCTTCTCCTTCTTAAATAAGTCTAGTCCCCAAGAGTGAAGCATTAACGAGATCGTGTTCATGGCCATTAATATTACTAGCTGAGGTTTCCAAATTCATTTCTTTTTCTTTAATTCCTTTTGTTTAGCCAGTTTTCTACATGGTTGAGTTTGATTTTTGCTAATGCATGCACAAATGCTCTCTCTCCCCGCCTCTCTCTGCTGTCACCAGAAACGAATGAACTAGAGGTAGCGGATCAAATGATGCTGATGAAGGAGCGGCTCTGAAAAGCCCACAGGACAGGAAGAGCGACATTTGGAAAAAGAATCACACTGGGGACCTTTAGGACATGATACAATCTTCCTGAGGGGAGTGGCAGTTATTCTATACAGAGAATTTTAATTATCCAACTCCCCCACAGTTTCAAGGTCACAACAAGACACAAAAGAAAGACATCACAACATGAAAATATTCATCCCTGCCTCCAGTAGCATCTCTCTGTATCCATTATTTTTATTTGTATTCGCATTTGATAGTGTATCCAGGTAGCAGTGACAAGGAAATGAGCCTTTCCAGCTGGAGTAAATCAACATCTTTGGAATCTCACGGATGCAGGAGAATTCAAGCCATTCCTTAGTATAAAACAAATAAAATGCGAGTAGTTTGGAAGTGAAAATGCCAAGCTTGCCAAAGATTCAGGGTTCACGAGGTCAGAGAAGGTGATTCTGGATAACTGAACCACAGAGCAGGCCATTTCAAAAGTATCTGGAGATTCACAGAGACACGTAAATGAAGACAATGGGATAAAGCTGCAGGGGCCAATGAGCTATCAAAGAACAAAGACAGGACAAGCTGATGGAGCCCAAGAACATAAATGACTTTGAAGCAAAGTTGACTCTGCCATGAACCTACTGTAAAGTCAAACTAATTGCATAATATGGATGTATAATTTTGTATAGAAAACTGCCATCAAGCTGACTCCAAATATTAGATATAAATTTTTTTAAACTCAGACCATGAAGACTTTTATAATTGCAAGGTAGTTTTTCAAGATAATTCCAGTTAGGTGTTTGGCTTATTTACTTGTTTATTTATATATTTATTTTTACTGTTATTTCGAAAACACAGCTCCATGTTATTATTGGCTTCATTTTCCCTGTAGTCTTCTGTATTTCTCTCTTGGTTATCTGTTGTACATAAAATCATACGTTTGCTTGAGT
Organism: Alexandromys fortis; assembly: GCF_014885135.2. NCBI lineage: Eukaryota > Metazoa > Chordata > Mammalia > Rodentia > Cricetidae > Alexandromys > Alexandromys fortis. The sequence goes on from NW_026067946.1 coordinate 3,072,308, forward strand.
AAATTTATAGACATTACAAAATAAAACTTAAGTGTTAAACAAATATAACCCCCCCTCAAAAAAAGCATTCTCTTCTTTTTCAACTACTGCTTTCAGCTAGCAAATGTCTAGAAGCTAAAGAGATGTCAGAATACTACTACATAGCAAGCAGCTACCTGCCTGGCTTCTAAACAACACAGTTCTGCATTTTTGGTAAAGTTATGCCCCTTTTAAACATAAATGTGAAGGCAAAATTCAACATTCTTTAACGATAAGATGAATAACTGGTGGATAAAGAATTACATTACACACGAGGAAAGAACCTAATAGGATAATACACGTAGTCCTGGATCCTGGAGTTGGTGAGAACCAGCCGTTTTCAGCTCGCTTGCTAACACAAGTCCACCCACTCGCTGTTCTGGAACCAGGTGATGTGGCCTGTCAGGCAGGAGAGCCCCAGCTCCACCTGTCTGTCCTCACTCTGCTCAGCTGGGACTGCTGTGGGTATCCAAAGCACGGGCAAGCATTCTTATAGGTCTGCTTGTTTGGGGATGTCTTCAGCAGAAATATCACTAAACATTTTGGTCTCAATGAGCCAAATGTAATTCTCACATCAGAATGCCAAAAAGAGTGGAAGAGAATGGTTTTGGATACTCTGTGGAACAATTTTTTTTCTACTTCTGCGTGGAAAAAAAACCCTGTACCAAGTGCAGACAACACACATGACTGCTGAGAGGTTTTGATAAGCCAATGAATTCTCGGGGTCCTGTTTGTTCAGAACAAACCACAAAGCCATCCTCTTGAGAAGCTGAAGCTATTAGTATTTGTGACTAGCCATATGCGTTCAGAAATAAAATATTCCTTTCAAATACTACAGATATTTAGGCTGATTATCATTGAGCTTTGTGTGTGTGTGTGTGTGTGTGTGTGTGTGTGCGCGTCTATATGTGTGTGGGTTTGTGAGCATGTGCATGCTTTTGTGCATATATGTAGAGGTCTCAGAGGCCTCAGATATCCTTCCAATTGCTCCACACCTTATTTGGCTGTGATAGGATCTCTCACTGAACTCAGAGTACATCCATTTGTCTAGGCTGGCCAAACAATGAACTTCAAAGTTCATCCGTCATCATCTCCCCAAGGCTTTGATTACAGAGCACATACCCACGTTCATCTTTATATTTTATTGGTTTTATTGAGCTCTACATTTTTCTCTGCTCCTCTCCCTGTCTCCCCCATTTCCTTCAACCCTCTCCTATAGTCCCCATGCTCCCAATTTACTCAGGAGATCTTGTCTTTTACTACTTCCCATATGGATTAGATCTGTGTATGTCTCTTTTAGGGTACTCATTGTTGTCTAGGTTCTCTGGGATTCTGATTTGTGGGCTGGTTTTCTTTATGTTTAAAAACTACTCATGAGTACATATAACTGTCTTTCTGAGTCCGGGTTACCTCACTCAATATGATATTTTCTAGCTCCATCCATTTGCCTGCAAATTTCAAGATGACATTATTTTTCTGTGCTGTGCAGTACTCCATTGTGTAAAAGTACCATATTTTTCTTTATCCATTCTTTGGTTGAGGGGCATTTAGGTTGTTTCCAGGTTCTGGCTAGGACAAAAAATGCTGCTATGAATATAGTTGAGCACATGTCCTTGTGGCACAATTGTGCATCCATATACACAAAAGTGGTATTGCTGGGTCTTGAGGAAGGATCTTTCCTAATTTTCTGAGATATCGCCATACAGATATCCAAAGGGGCTGTACCAGCTTGCATTCCTACCAGCAATGTAGGAGTGTTCCCTTCACCCCACAACCTCTTTAGCATAAGCTGTCATCAGTGTTTTTGATCTTGGCCATTTTTACAGGTAAAAGATGGAATCTCAGAGTTGTTTTGATTTGCATTTCTCTGATGACTAAGGATGTTGAGCATTTCCGTAAGTGTCTTTCAGCCATTTTAAATTCCTCTGTTGAGAGTTCTCTGTTTAGGTCTGTATTCCATTTTCTTTTAAATTGGGTTATTTGTTCTTTTGATGACAAATTTTTTGAATTCTTTGTATATTTTGGATATCAGACCTCTGTCTGATGTGGGATTGGTCAAGATATTTTCCCATTCTGTAGGCTGCTTGTTTTGTCTTGTTGACCGTGTCCTTTGCTTTACAGAAGCTTTTCAGTTTCAGGAGATCCCATTTATTGTTTCTCTCAGTGTCTATGCTGCTGGGGTTATATTTAAGAAGTGGTCTCCTGTGCCAATGTGTTCAAGTGTACTTCCCACTTTCTCTTCTATGAGGTTCAGTATGACTGGCTTTATGTGAAGGTCTTTGATCCATTTGGGCTTGAGTTTTATGCATGGTGATAGATATGGGTCTATTTTCATTCTTCTGCATGTTGATATCCAGTTATGCCAGCACCATTTGTTAATTATGCTTTCTTTTTACCATTTGATATTTTTTACTTCTTTGTCAAAAATCAGGTGTTCAAAGGTGTGTGGATTTATCCGGGTCTTCGATTTGGTTCCATTGGTCCTCCTGTCTGTTCTTATGCCAATACCAGGCTGTTTTCAGTACTGTAGCTCTGTAGTAGAATTTGAAGTCAAGGATTGTGATGCCTCCAGAAGTTCTTTTATTGTAAAGGATTGTTTTGGCTATCCTGGGATTTTGCTTTTCCATATGAAGTTGAGTACTGTTCTTTTGAGGTCTGTGAAGAATTTTGCTGGGATTTTGATGGATATTGCATTGAATCTGTAGGTTGCTTTTGGTAAGATTGTCATTTTTACTATATTAATTCTGCCTACCCAAGAGCATGGGAGATCTTTCCACTTTCTGGTGTCTTCTTCAACTTCTTTCTTCAAAGATTTAAAGTTCCTGTCATACAAGCCTTCCACTTGTTTGGTTAGAGTTACTCTGAGATATTTTATGCTCTTTGTGGCTACTGTGAAGGCTGATGTTTCTCTGATTTCTTTCTCAGCCCAGTCACCATCTCAGACTCATCTTTTTAAGGAGATACTGAGGACTCAAGTCAAGTCCTCCTGTTTGCACAGCTAGCGCTCCCCCGAACGAACTGTCACCCCAGTCCCCATCAGTGAGATTTTATAGGCCAATTACACTTTACCCTTCCCAATTAAAAGGAAAATTAATACAAGTTACTGATTACTATTTTATTTCTCTCATAATTTCTGATTAAGTAAAACTGTTCACCAATTCATCAAGGTTTCTGGAGAAAGATTTAATGGACCTTCAAATTACAGTTACTTCATTCAAGGTCTAAAAAAATCTCATGTTTCTCGTTGAAATGTGATATTGGATAAGAAACCTGCTCCATAAGTTAAGTGCCTTAACATTATTTTGATAGTTCAGATCTAATAAATTTCTAGCATTTAGATGTCGCAGCATGATTGAATGCATTATTTGGGACTTAAGCAATTTTTCTTCCTTAATACCAAATTGTAAATTATTATCCTTGAAACTATTATTTGAAAATAATTTCACATCTACCTTCATTAATTTTCCTATCTGAACAATTTTACATGAAGAATTGTTCTTTTGAAATCTCACATCAAGTTATATTTGCTTCAAATAAATTTTCAAACATTAAATTGCAAGACACTATTAAAAAGCCAAAAATCAAACTTATTTTTTGAAATCTCCTTGATTTGTTTCCAGAAGGGCACAAATTCTTGACTTTAGATTACTTATGTCTTCTAACAGATATCCTGAAGTTTCTCTGAGTTCAAAAGTTCAAGGGTATTAGTTCTGAAGCCTGCCAGAGGGCAGGCACTGTTTTCAATCAACTCTCAGCAACAATCCACACTCAGCAGCAGCTCCCACAAGCTCTCCATGGTACAAGATGCTGCAAGCTCACGGACTGCAAAAGGCAGTTTTAAAACGTGTGATTAAGAAGGTGAGAGGAGCTGGAGAGTTGGGGGTAGATCCAGGAGGAGTCTGGGAGTATGATCAAAATGTACTGTGTGAAATTCTCAAAGAATTAATAAACTGTTTTTAAAGTATGATTTTGTTCTCAAGGCAAATTCAGAAAATGGCAATAATAACCTACAGGGGAAAGCATTCTGTATTCTTTGGTGGATGTCAGCAAAAAATACATATAAAGATAAAGAGAGAAAATGGTATACCCGGCTAAACAGAGACTTAGAGAAAAATGCACCTTTCTGCTAGATGTGATGTTAAGAGTTTACTGGAAGCTGTAGTCTTCCAGAATGAGGCTCTAAGGAGGCTAGGTAAAAAATGGCAGTAGAGCCGGGTGGTGGTGGCACACGCCTTTAATCCCAGCACTCGGGAGGCAGAGGTAGGAGGATCTCTGTGAGTTCGAGACCAGCCTGGTCTACAAGAGCTAGTTCCAGGACAGGCTCCAAAACTACAGAGAAACCCTGTCTTGAAAAAACAAAAACAAAAACAAACAAACAAAAAAAGGCAGTAGAAGAGATTCCCCATGCAACAATTAAATAGTCTCCAAGTCTCCTGTCACATACTGAAAAGCAAGTTTTAACTTCTCTAACCCTGAAATTATAGCCTACTTAATGACCTGGAAAGACTGAAGGCAGATCTGAGAATAAGAGCCCCTGAAACTACGAGACTCCCATTCTTTCACACACTGCTTCATACTGCCCAGTATCAGCTGAGCATGTTGGATGTGGTCACTGGGGTCCCAGCAGTGAGCCAGCCAAATGGACTCCCTGTCCTCCAGAACTCATTTCTACCAAGCGTACCATAGCGTTCTGCTTCATGGAGACCCTATTCTGGCCAATACAGTGGCAACCGGCACTATACACTGAGCACCTGAAGTGTGGGCTACTGCAGTCAACGAAATGAACTTATGTCTAGCTCCATTTTAATGCAACTACCTGTAACTTGAAGTTGCAGCATGAGACCCAGGACTGCCAATCTCGAGCAGCACAGCTGACGCGGATTACCCAGACGACAGTAAGTCCGTAACATCTTTTCAGTCTTGTGAAATAAGGGGTGCTGTGTGTCAGAGGACAAGGAGATAAGTTGTGTCCTTTCAAGTAAGGTCAGTCAAAAGAGGCATTCTTAAAAAAGAGATCCAATTAACAATAAAGAACAATCTATGTAAAAACACAGGACAAGAGGACGTTTCCAGGCAGAGGGCATCGCGAGGCCAAAGTCCCGAGGTGGGAGTGAGCTCAACAGAGTGGGGACGTGACACGGGGCAGAGGGAGGGTCTGGGGGAAATATCAGAGGAGAAAGCTGACATATGAGTCTGTGGGGCCCCGTGTAACAGAGGATTTGGGACAGACTCTGAAGAATAAGAAGCAAGAGAACACTTTCCAGTGAGAGAGTGCTGAGAGGGCTTTCGTGGAGTGAGATCAGGTAGAGGCAGAAGACCAAACTGGGGGAGGAAGGGTAGAAGCGATGGGCAGTTAGAGGGGTACAAGGTACGACACCCCGAGAACAGTAACCGTGGTCCAACTCCGAATGGATCATGTGGACATGTAGTGTGCCTATATTTGTTTGTGAGGAAGGAAAAAAAGGAGCTGAGGGTGACCTCAAGGTCAGCTGAAGAAGGGATCCAGCCCTCCCACACTCATCCCCAATCCAGGTCACTAGGGAGATACTGACCTTGGAGTCAAGAAAAAGTGTTCAAAATCCTGGAAGCATTCAAAGCAGCAAAGTCCTTAGGAAGTATGGCTGTGTTTGCCTGTGCGTGTGAGCTCATGCTTGTGAGCATGTGTGTGGGTGTATGTGATAATAAGATGATAATAAGTAAAGTGGTCCCACTTTCCTTTGTCTGATCAATCAGAATTGCTTTCACATTAAGCATACGACTGTGATGACTCTGAATGCAATTACCATAGCTACTTTTCCACTGCGGTGCTAAAAACAATAACCGGGCAACTTACAGAAGGGAGGGTTTATTTCCGGCTTATGCTTCCAAGAGTCTATCTGCATCACGGCAGAGATGGGAGGCGGCAGCAGGCACTGTGGCAGGATGGGAACCTGAGGGCTCGCCCCCTCACAATGCTAAACAGGAGGCAGAGAGCACGTACTCAAAATGACCTGAGTCTCTTAAACCCCACAGCCTGCTCTTAGTGACAGACTTCCTCCAGGAAGGCCACACCTCCTAAGCTTCCTTAAACAGCCACCAACTGGGGACTAAAGTCTTCAAACGCCTGGACTATGGGGGACATTTCATTCAAGCCACCACACAAATGCCATTTTGGCAATAGTCATGGCCGCCAAGGCATTCTTCAGGATAGTGTTAAGTGCCGTCTACACGTTCCTAAACACGCGTGAGTGGTATCAACCCTCAAAGTGCTCTTCTACACCGTAAGCAAAGGCATGTAGCAAGAGGACAGCTGGGCTACAGCCTACTACCTTTTACATGGTAAGTGTCGTTTCCTTGTTTTCAAACTCTGGATTCAGCAAAGTGTTTCCTGACATGCTCGCTGGTAGAAAAGTCCCCCAGGGCTTCACACATGCAATGGTGTCACTACATGGATGCATTTAACTTGAAATAACCTTGTAGAGGAAGGGAAAAAAAGGCCAGTGACATAATACAGGACATTCTATCATCCCCCTCAGAGTCTGGTAATGAACCTGGCGACAAACAGCAAGATAACTGTTTATCTCCCTGTGTGATTCCTATTTATTTCATGGTATGGGGTTGTTCCCTTGCTGGGGGCTTTCCTGGAACTTAAAGAAATGTATTTCTCACTACAGCAGAGCCCTACCTCACCAGATACTAAAGACAGTGATTTTCCAATTTTACAGAAAACCCTGGCAGCTTTGAGTTTATGTTAAGGTGGATTTTTATGGGCAATTTAATAGGCTTTCAAGGGTCATTTTGACTAGACATAATCTTTGCCTCATACACAGAGTTCATAATGTTATAGCACCATACGTTGGTGTCTCACTGTGTACCAATATTAAGAGCTGCTTTAGTATCACTCAGAAGGAAAGTAACAAAGGATCATATATGACACTATTTCAGCCTAGAAGAATTTGTATATAAAGCTATGTTATAAGGTTTTCCTCGGATGGGAGAGCCATTTATATGTGCAAGATATTTACACAAGGAAAAGGAAACACACTCATTTCTGAGGGGCCTTAACTTTTTGTTTAGATCCTTGGAGCGATGTTTTAAATTTCAGTTCGGGTTTTTAAGTCTTTGTTGATATAACCTGTGGACAAGAAAGGGAAGTTTTCCCATGGAATCTGCTTACCTCTCTAGAAATGCCCGTGAAATGAAGCTAAGCTCTTGAACAAAGAACACACGCACTCCCGCACACACGAACCGCTCTCTGCTTAAAGATTATAAGATCTCAAAGCCTAAACATTCTTTTGGAACATAAAGACAGAATTTATATCTTGGCACTGGCAGATTTAGGAACGATGCCTAGAAAAACAAACATGTTTTCTTTAATTACTCCTCGAGGAAAAAGAAGTACAACTGGAGATTAATATTGTCGGTTTAAAAACGCAATCAAAAGCAGGGTTCCTACAGGGAGGAAGCCTACATTTGCACTGTGCTTTAATGCAAATTAAAAAGTATAAAGATAAATAAAAGGCCGCTAGATGTGCTTTCAAGGGGTTGTTTCATTTACTGTTTTTGTTTTTGATTAGGTTTTTTTTTTTTCCTCGTGTTTAAACTCCTACCAGGCTGATCATTGCAAACATCATATAACTCGAGTCGCTTAATATTAGTGTGATTCCTTCATTGTAGAACGGTTCCAAGACAATCAGCTCAGTCAGGGCAACTTTCCCTTCAATTGCATCTGCTGAAAACTTTCATAAACATCTCAGGCCAGTTAATTCTTTCCATGGGCTTCAAGCCTCATTGACATGCAGATGAGAGTCCTATCAAATGACAAGTCTGGCAGCCAAGTGGAGTGAATGAACCTACCCACCCAGAAATGATGGGACTGTAGCCCTCGAGTCCAGGGGAGCCCTGGCAAGAGTTCTTTGTGCTCTTATCCAAGCCCTCTGCAAGACCAGGGTCTCTCGAAAAGCACCTTAGAGGAGGCTCAATTCTCAGAACGCCCTTCCCTGAATCCACCGAAATGTGAAACGAGACATGAGTAGTCTGTGTCTTAATGAAAATGAAGTTTGTGGTTTTCTGAAATAAGAGTCACGTAAATTAAGAAATGCAACAGGCAGGTCATGGAAAAGGGTCAGTTTGAAAACCTGAGTTCTATCCTCTGTGAACTTAGGGGCTGGCTGGATTAGTCTGCTTACCAATATGTCTCCGCACCTTGTGCCACATCTGGAGAATGGATGGGTGTGTTGCCTGCCCACGTGAGAGGTCATAGAAGCAGAATCAACAAGCAGCTGTGAACTTTTCTGCTAATCACAGCCTCTAAGCAGCACTGCTTCTCTGAGCTTTGAAATGTGGTGCTTGCCACAGACCTATGGTTTCCATGGTGACTTGCCTCCACACCATCCTTATACTTGGCTCCTCTCATGATTGACCAAAGCAGCTGTCGATGACCCTCCTCAAGTTCAACTGCTAGGTTAAGCATTTTGTTGGAAAGTATATGTCATGATTGGGCAGCTTAACGAACCTTTACAAACTGAAACCACCCCCTTCTTGTCCTGTCTCAGTCACTATCTCCTCTCCCCTACATGTCATGAAGATGACCACATCTGGAATCACAGTATAGGAAGAGGGTTTGGGGTGTCACCTTTATGTGAGTGGAATCAGGAAGGATGTTCTCTGTGCTTCTTATTCTCCTCTTCCTCAACATAATGTTTAGGAGACTCATTTGCACTCTACTCTTGCGTGCACTGTTGACTGCTTTTACCCCTAAAATCCTACTGATGTGAATTCCCAGATCACTAAGTAAGGGAAAATCACTTCTGAAAACATCCAAGGCCATGGAATTAGTCAGAGGAATAAATCGAATACAAAGACCTGGGCAAGAGGTATGGCGTATCAACTTTAAAAAACTACAACTTTATTATGTAAAACAAGGTGATTCCATGCACTCTGCACCATCTACATGAAAATGACAAAAGTAAGTATTTGTTAAGTGAATGAACGGATGCAAAGAGCCCAAAACTTTCTTCTTATGTTAGGTCATTTCCCAATACAACTGATATTTTTCTTGCTTTGTAATGAAGATTAAAAAGAATGGTTCTTTTCAATAAGGTTCAAAGTAGAGATGAAAAATCAGAAGTTGAAAACTGTTGACAATAGCAGAACCCCAACCCATGCCTTTGTGGTTAGGATCTGTCTTGCCATTTTATAAAACCAATTTAAAAAATTGGTTTCTACTAAAGATTCCTAATGCAGGGATCTTGTACTTGCTATTTATCCTTCAGCATGAGATGCAGAAAACTCAGTAGCCAGAGTAGAAAACTTGTCCAAAGAAATGAATTTTTAACCCCATTAGTGAGACTCCAATAGGAACTGCATCATTAGGTTAAAGCTGTTGAAGTCTATGGCTTCTTCTTAAGGCAGGTGTGGTAAGAACGTCAGTCATGAAATTGGCTGGGAGCTTTTGGAAGACCACAGTGGAGACTATTACACAGTAAGTGGTGGGCTTTCCTTGTATGACAATACAGAACGATAATATTAGGAACTGACTTTGTGGGAGGGGCTGGCTGAAACTGGACAAAAGGAGCAGAGACAGAAAGATAAGCAAGCAACTTGCACTGAAAATACCACATTGACCAACTTAATGCAGATGAGAAAGCATCATTTAAAAACATTGAGTTGTCCAAGAATCGGAAAACTGCACTTGGCTGACTAAGTAAGTCAGGCTCACTTTTTCCCCCAGCAGCAAGGAGATGAGAAGCTAACAGAGATTCTAAGAGGCTGTGTGTGTGTGTGTGTGTGTGTGTGTGTGTGTGTGTGTGTGTGTGATCAAAGCATCCTGCTATTTTGGAAGAGGTCACCACTGGCCAGGAGCATCTCTCTCTGAGCGAGGTTATCATCTGGAGTGCTGGTGTACACTTGCCACCACACTGTATACAAACTCATTCGGTTTAGGTAAGAATTGGCCAGATCTGCTATGCAGTCAGCCTTCCCCCATGAGGTCAGCACAAACATCCCGGTTTACAGCTGAAGCCAGCCAGCCAGAAGATGTTGCATGCTGCTGATTACTGATTGCCCTTTGTTGTGGCCTGTCTGGGTCTTCATGACATTAAAGGCAAAAAAACAAAACAAAACAAAAAACAAAAACAAAAAAAGCTGCTTGCTGGCTGTGCTAAGTATTCAACCACTACAGAAGAAAAAAAACATATTTTTGATCCACTGTTAGCCTCATTTTTTTTTCTACAATTAAATAAGCAGAGAGAGAAGATGTAAAATGAGGAGATACAAAATTACAAAATGGAATTTAGGAGTGTAAAAAGAGCCAGAAAGAGGGAACACATAGATGTGCAAGAGAATACAGACTAAAAGAAAAATGTTAGAGGTACACAGAGTACAATCTGATGTTCTAGACACACGAAATCGTTCTTACAATGGTCTTCACAACTAAGTAACGTTAACAGTACTCTGTTACCTGTGGTATCTTAGCAACTACCTGGTCTTTGGTGCCCAGGCTTCCGTGCAATCTTCCTAAGGACACCCCTTAGTGCCACTGGCCTTCTGTCCACTTATCTCACCATTCAGGGCCCTCTTTTTGTCAGGCTTTGCTGTGAAGCAGCCTACAGGGAATTTAGAACTACCTCTCTCAGGATTTCACCATGCATGTTCTATGATCGTCTGGTTTTGCTCCACATGTAAGCACATGGAAACACACATAAGCACATGCATGCGCAAAAATCCTACAATAATTCTCCTTTGCAAACAAGGATGCTCAGCAAGAAGCTGTGGGTCAGAGTTTGAGCTAAAGATCAGAAAAACGATTTATCAGACTTTCCCAGGAATCAATAACAGAAACAAGTGGCAAAACAGGCAAGCAAGTAACACAGACAAACGCACACATCCACACACACACACCAAACAAATTCTGGAAATGCATTATCGCACTTAAGAAAGTTTTCCTCCTTATAATGAAGATATGATCTATTATATTTTAAAGTTAATCTATGTAAGGTAAAACATAACAAATGTTCAACATATTAAAACAGTGGAGAAGGTGTAAACCATTTTTTGTTTGTTGCAAAGCTAAATGTCAGCCGTTTTAACACAGACAGACGTACTGTCTGCGGTACCCACTAACTGTCTGAGAAGGCATTGAAAGATGGTTTCTTTTAAATTCTTGTGCACAGGCTCTGATTAGATGTCCTGAGACTGAGTTTTTATGATGTCAGTATCTTTAAAGGCCCCTTGGATATTAATTACTGTTCTGGATCCAGAATCACTACACTAAATAGATTTTGTAGAAATAAATAAATAAAGGAGCTGGAGGTTTAAAATATAGGGGCCAAGTGAGGCATATTCTATTTATAATTAATGGTTAGATAAAGTCAGAGTCGTGGCATTGCTCTATGGGTTTTATTATTAGAGAATAATTGGTAACAAAAATGGGTCAGTAGACCTCTGAACTACAACGCCAAGAGAGGTCTCACTGGGATGTTCTCTTAAGTAAGCTCGTTAGGCAATTTACCACAAAATAAAACAAAGCTAGTATCCTAAGTGTAGAACCAGAGTCAAGTGCAGCTTTTCTCCAGGATGAAATCATGCAACAGACCAGCCTAATCTAGAGCTATCACTACAGACATACTCAAAATGCCATTAGTTTCCCCCGGGAGCTTTCCTAATCCTCTGGTTCTGAAATAATTCTCCTGGGAAGCATCTCCTTACAACCTGGTCCATATCCATCCTTCGTTTTTTAGTTGTTCAACTGACCCAACACTGATGCTTCTCATTTACTTGATCCAGGCTGTTTTTTACTTCTTCGAATTACAAATTTTTTGTAATAAATTTGTTCTAGGCTGACATGGGTTCTGTATTTGGCATTGCCTTCTTTGGCATTAAAATTTTGCAACTCTCATACAATATCCCCAAACTGCTGAGTGAAGACATTAGCTTGGTGAGGTTTAGAATAGGACTACTTTTTCCATTCCTTTTACTTACGTATTGGAGGTAAGTAATGAGCGAGGGCACACGTGTGGAAGTCAGAGCACCACTTTTGGAGTCCGTTCTCCTCTTCCACGGGGAAGAACCTGGGGTTGCACTCAACTTGTGAGGTTTCAGCAGCAAGCATCTTAACCTGCTGAGCCATCCTACTGTCCTAACTACCACTACTACCACTACTTTGAAGTAGGACCTGATGGTTCAGGCCTGTTAATCCCAATTGTTTGGAGGTAGGAAAATCTCAAATTCAAGGTCAGATGGAGTAACTTCACAAGACCTTATTTCAAGATAAATGTTAAAAGACAACTACAGCTATAGTTCATTGGGTCAGTGCTTGCTTAGTTCTTGTGAGGCCCTAGAACTAACTGATCATTGGTATGGGAGTCAGGGGGTGAAGGCACTACCATTATCAGTAAACATTAATGCTCCTCTTATGGTCACCCACTTTGTAAGTGAACAGTGGTACTCAGCTGACATGAGAATGCCTATTTCTTCATCCCTTATTCAGCAGCATCATGGCAGTCTGGTAGAGCAGAAGACACCTTTTATTTCAGCACTGGGAAGGCAGAGGCAGGTGGATCTCTTGAGTTCAAGGCCTACATAGTGTCTTCTAAGCCAGGCAGACTATATAAATCCTGTCTCAAAAGAAAAAAAAATCAAGGTAATAAACAGTAGGAACTGCCAAGACCTTAAGGCCTAGACCGCAATGTTTCACAAAATGCCACTGGCGTATAGATTGTTTGTTCCTAGAATGAGCAAAGACCGCATAACAAACTTAAAGGTATATATTTAATAAATAATTGTAAAGAAAAGGATAACCAGCCTATAGTCTATGACCCCAGAGAAGCTAGGTAACAAGGAGAACCCTGAGAGAGACAAATATGAATCCCCTTGGGAAAGGGAATAAGGCAACATCTCCTGAGATCTTGTGTGTGAAGGAAGGGGGAGTGAAAGGGAAGAGGGAGGGGAAAAAGGGAGGGAGGAGGAGAACATGAAGGAATGGGATGGTTGAAATGGGGGAAGGACAGAGGGAGAGCAAAGAAAGGGACAATCTTGACTGAGAAAGGCATTATGAGGCTAGGGAGAAATCTGGCACTAGGGAAATTCTCAGGTATCTACAAGGATGACCCCAGCTAAGATCCTGAGCAATAGTGGAGAGGATGCCTGAACTGGCCTTCCCCTGTAATCAGACTGATGACTTCCTTAATTCTCATCATTGAACCTTCATCCAGCAACTGATGGAAGCAGAAGCAGAGACCCTCAATTAAGCACTGGACCGAGCTTCCGGAAACCAGTTCAAGAGAGGGAGGAACGATTACATGAGCAAAGGGGTCATGACCATAAAAAGGATACCAGCAAAAACAGCTGACCTGAGCTAGTGAGAGCTCACTGACTCTGGATTGAAAGTAGGGGAACCTGCATTGGACCAAATTAGACCCACTGAACACAGGTGACAGCTGTGTGGCTTGGGCAGTCTGTGGGGAAACTGGCAGTAGGATCAGGAATTATCCCTAGTGCTTGAACTGGCATTTTGGAACCCATTCTTTTTGGAGGAATACCTTGCTCAACCTAGATATAGGGTGAATGGCTCCACTTGGGAAGCCTTACCCACTCTGAGGAGTAGATGGGGGGTCGGGGTCGGGGAAGGGGAGCTAGAGGAGGGGAGGAAGTGAGAACTGGGATCGGTATATAAAATGAGAAAAGATTGTTTAAAAATTAAAAATAAATAAATAGTTGTTTTATGGTTCTCTTTTTAAGTAACATAGAAAATGTTGAGTTAACTTTCTAGTTGTGTCTCAACTGCTGAAACACTTAAGAGAGAAAGAGAAAGCATCCAGCCATTTGAATGAAATTTAAGCACATTTATAGCATTTTTTTAGACATTAAATCCCACTGCTGGTTGAATAGGTGACATTAAAATATCTATACCACGGTCTGCTCATTACATGCTTGATAATGTTTAATACGCAGAGGCCGAGGGGAAACTGGGAATACAAAACTCTTCTGGCTCTGGTATAATAAAAATATCTTCAGAGCATGTGTCAGAAGGAATGCTTCTCAAGTTCAGCTTTTCCTTCCTTACAGAGCTTCCATAAGGTAGTTCTTTGTTTCGCAGTATTCTATGAATAAGATGAACAGAACCGTTGGGAGGGGATGTTTATTGTTTGCATGCACCATGATGAATGTATTATTTCACTTAAAATGCAAAGAATTTCCAGAAATCAAAATTTTAATTAGAAAAGAAGTGAAGGAAATCATCTGGACACCTATGGGAGTACCACAACTTTCTAATTGCTTGGAGGATCAGAACATCTCATTCTTGCATGAAGTATTAGCACTCTACACGTGCACACACACACATGCGCATGTGTGTTTGTGCACACATGTACGTACACACACACACACACATTATTGTTATCGTTGTACTCTGGCCTCAAGCACAGAAGCCTTGCAAGACAGGGAAAAAAATATCACTCCCTAAAGCACTCCCACAAACGGTCAAGGAAAGTAGAGCTGGTAGGCAGATGTTCTCTGTGGTAAAGATGGATGTTACGATGGCCACTTTATCCCAGCAAGCTTTGAAAAGCACAGACGGTCCAAAAAGCTGTAACATATTATGGATGACAAAGAATTCATAGTCCATCTTTCAAACAGTTTGTGGGGAGAAAATGAAGAAAAGCAAATAACATTGACTTCTGGAAGGTTCTGTCAAAGTGCATGCTTTTCTTCAGCTCACTAAAGCATTGGCTTATCTCTAATGTAATGACCAAAATTAGCTCACATCTGGGAATCATTCTCACAAAGCTTGCCTCAAACTCTGTTTTAATTATTGGGTAATAGAGTTAATGTGACTGAAAGGAGCCTTACACAATCCAGCGACGACTGCTTCTATTATAGCCATAATTACATTCATATTATTAGTGTCTCATAACCTCACAGTTCAAATATCTCAGTAGTCAAAATTATTACTTTTATGTGGCTACTAAAAGGTTTTAAAATTGGCTTCTTGGCTTTACGCTGTTGTGAACGGGAAATGTCAAAAGACACGCAAGGAGAGCATTTCAATCATACTTCTGTCTACCCAAATTCCAGTATGTCATTACAAATAAATCTGAGAGTCCCACTCGTCAATGGGCAGAGGGAAGACATGCTCCAAGTGTCTACTGATTTGGCTGTCTAGATCATTTCTAATTTTACAGCTCTGCAGCCTACGTCTATGAATCTATCCTTTGCCATAGATGTGAACTAATTGAATTTATGGGTCAAACTGCCCTGAGTGAGAAAGGGGGGAGCTTGGTGTCTGACTGTGGAAACATCATCAGCTATTTGAGATAAACTCTATTCCCTCTTCGCTAACATCTGGATCGTACTTTTAACCTCACTTGACGACGGTAATATACTTAGAAAATTTACACCCACGTACAGCAAATCACCGGAGAAAGGAAATTTATCTTTGAGTTTAATCCCCAAGAGGCCGAATTCTGGAGAACAGTGAAAACATTACCAGCCAAATCATTCCAAGAAAGCATTCTGTTCTGTGCAAAAGTCACAGAGAGCAAGCTTTCCTAGGTGTGCAGGAGCAGAGAGATCATGCCCACCTTCATAGTCACAGCATCTGCTGTGATGCTCTGCACAGAATAAAAGCTCAGCATGTCTACCCAAAGAAATAAATTGTCCTGCCGTCCCCTGGGATTTAGGGTGACACACCCTCCTACTCCTTACTCTCTTCCTTTGCTTTCTTCTATGTGCACCCATCCTATCATCGCCATGAATGTATACAAAAGCATATACACAACCGCCAGTGTTGAGGAAGTTTAGAATCTAGGAAGGATATGGTAGCATCGTGTTGTATACCACATGGAGATGGGAGCAGAGGTAGTGGGAGCTGAGTTTCAGGACAGGATCGATCACCAGTGCACTCTTGCATTGGGGAGTCAACTCCATTCCAAGACATAAACAATAAGAAGTGCAAAAAGGCGCACAGTGGTGAAGAAGTGGGAGAAGCTTTTGGAACTAGTCCGTAAGCAGCAAGTGCCAGTTCCAGCTCTACACAGCTACCCCAACCCTCCGGGGCTTTAGGTATACTCCAGGAGCAGTTTGGGGAGAGGAAAAACAGCTAAACAAAGAAAGAAAAAACAGTATTCTAATTATTTTAGTCTTATGTTTAAAAGTCAGAAATACGAGTTCTTCTTCTTTCTCCCCTCTTCCTTCCCTCTCTTTCTTCCTCTCTTCTTTCTCTGTTTGTTTTGGAAGATGAGTTCTCCTTATATTCATGTGTTTAAGGGCTAAACAGACATAATTTAAAAAAATAGGTACATGCTAATCAACTAGTAATTATAAATTGATAATTGACTTCTCAAACTGGAAAATTACACAGCCCTTTCATTGATGGCACCTGTGAATTCTGTCATCTACCCACAGTCATGTTGGTCCTCTTGTCATATAAGAGTTTAGTGGTTTTCATTCCAAAGCTTGAAGAGGCTACATTCATTACCTTGTCAACACACATGTCCATAACTCCTCAAGACTCAATCATGTTTGATGGGCTGCATATCTTTATTGTTTACTAAGTTCACTAAGCATTTTCATCCAAACATTTCCAGGCCTAACAACTAAGCCAAAGATTTCTGTTTTCAACTTAACAGTAAATGACAGACTTTCTATCAAAGACAATTTTTCCATTAAAATTCTAAATATGAAGGCACTTAAATATTTTTTGAGCAATTTAGTGAGATGAAGAAATGTAAATGCAAAGCAAGACAACAAAAGTATAGAAAAAAATCTTTAAGCCCTGAATGGATAAAATGCTGCTTGAAATGAAAAACTCTCAGCTGTTGGCTCTAATACCCAAAACAGAACTAAAGGAATACTGCACTTGACTGTCCACTCCAGGGAAAGAACCTAATGCTAAGTGTCTCTTCCTTGATAAGCCTGAAACAGCTAACTGCAGAAGAAATGTTGGGATCTTCCTGGGCCTTTCTCCTGCCTCCAACATCTGGGCTTCCCTTATGTCCTTCCAGCTCAGTGCTCTCTGTCCTCTGAAGTCATTGTACGCTTGACGTGAAAAACAGGCTCTAGGAAAACTAATCGCATAAAATGAGGATAAAGCTAAATCTCAATTACAGAATAATTAATTATAAAAGCATTAGGTAGAATGACCATGCTGGCTGCTATGCTTCTTCGGTTAGAAGTCTCTCAACAATTTATTTGCGGCTACGTTTGCGATCTTTAATATCCCCAGTCTTTGCTTTTTCGCAGCAAGTGTCTGGAGATAATTGACTCATTTAGTCAACAATTACTCCTCGCTCGCAGCTTACGTGCCAGGCATTGATCTATGCTCTGCGGTTAAAGCACTGCATACTACAAAAGCATCCAGCTCTCTTGAAATATGGAGAGGAGCGGGAGGATATATAAGATTAAATACGTAATTCCAGGTACAGATGGGGGCTGTGTAGACAAATATTATTGAAAGGGGACGTGGGGCTAGCTACACTTTTGCATAGCGTGGTTGAAAAAGATCTGGGAAAATGAAAGGTGGGTTGAAGTGTCTGCAAGGAATATAATAATGACCCCCACACTTTAGTTGACTATCAACAGAGCTGATATATATATACATACATACATATACATACATGCATATATACCATAAATATATACACATACACAAATACCATAAATACACACATATGTATATATACCATAAACATATGCATATGTATATATACCATAAATATGTGTATATATGTATATATATTTATGGTTTCCCATCTGGTTAGTAATCATAGAACAAGGGTTCTTAAGCTGGATGGTTCTGCCTGTAAGGGACACTGGGCCACTTGACCATTGCACCTGGAAAGAAGTTACTACTCATTTCTCACAAGATGCCAGAAAGTCCTAAATAAAACACCCAGGGAAAAGCCCCTCAAGTGACCTATTCATTCTTAGTAGAACCGAGGCTGAGAATGCTGCCACAGAGGTTAGCGAGGGAGTGGCAGTCCCCAAAGCCTCCATACCAAAGAGAACGTAAGCAGAAGATCCTCATCTGTTTAGCATCTGGACAGAGCACTGATGATGTATTTATGAAACGTTCTTAGTGATCCATTAAAGCGAGACATAATCACAAACGGACATCACTTCAGTTTAAAAGCAGTTCCACGTATTTAAAAGGCCATATTGCCATTGCAAATGTCCAGCGTCCGACGTTTGATGCTGATTTGAATAACCTCCAAATTACTGAACTTTTTTTTAAAAAAAATGTGTTCTAACTAGAAATAATGGGTTGGCATTTGGGTGAGAGATTTCAGGTAGAAGCATTAGAAGGAGGAACAGCAAGACTCAGGGCAAGCAAGAGCGAATGCCTTCCCGAGCATAAGTTCAGTTCCAGAAGCAAACGTTTATCCAGAAGGGAGTGGAAGGAGGCAAGGCAAACAGCGAAACAGCTAGTCAATTTAGTCGGAGAGCTAAGTACCTCAGTCTCAATATTAAGATGTTGTTTTTATGGTGTCTCCGGGAAATCTGCTTGGCATGAGGATGTCTATGATTTCAGCTCATTGAATATGTTTGCTACAACTATTTTAAGATGCCATCTGTCCTAGCATCTCTTCCAGTACAAGTGCAGTCATATGTTCAAGGGGAAGGGAAGGAAAAAAAAAAGACGCTCTATCTTGTTTCTTACTTAAGGCAAATGTGGAGATGGCAGTTTGTATGCCTTCGCAGATAGCCCTTAGAATCCCTCGCTAAGATAGGAACAGTGTGGCTTAAACATTCCGCCACCGAAAAGAGCAATGCCCGCTTATCGCAGTCACTATGAAAACAAGTGACGGCAAAGGACACTGGTGCTGTGGAAAGCCTTAGCCGTGCTTGTCAGTGTGGCAGACAGCCGAGGGGACTCCAAGATGCCTTGCAGGCAGGGACTGGAGCCACAGTTGGGTTTCCTCCCCACAACTCATACATACAATAACCAAAGACAAGGTCCTTAAACTCTCTCTAGACCCTTGAGCCATTTCTTCATCTCTAAGTCAAATCCCAGGACTGCTATAAGCAGGGAACCCAACGTTGCCTGTAAAGGTTTGCACTTTACTAGGTCCGTGAGGACTCAATCGTGACTGACAGCTACGAGCAGCTGTGATTAGCGGCATGCAGATTGAAATGATCCTATGAAATCTTAGTGCAGTAACTCATCCTCAATGACCTGATTCGCAGAGGCAGAGATGACATCTCTGCTTGTAGGAAGCTCCTGGAAACCTGTAATCGTCACCCCTGGTTACGGTCCCCAAGCACCTCAAGATCAGCAGAGCAGTTGCTGGTTCCACTTTCCCATTGCTCAGAATGACCTTTCAAGCGAAGCACCTGGGTAAGAGAGTAGTTATAGGACACTGAGGCGAAGAGAGGCTAGGAGGAGAGGAGACAGCAGAACGTTTTTACCCTGGGTCTGTTAATAATGATGGCGGGTAGTTCACAGCCTGGCTAATACGAGAAATGCACAGCTGATACACAGCTAAAGCCACAGCATCCCAGCATCACCATCCTCAGCAGTGTGAATTCCGCTCTCCTGGAGAGGAGGGGCTTGAAGACACAAAAGCCCACTTGGCTTAACTCTCCTACAGTGACTGCATTTAAGTTGTTTTCCATTCCCCTCCTTCTGGTTCCATGATGTAATTGAGAAGCAGAATTGTAAGAGACAAGAGACTGCAGAAGAAGATTCATCCAGGGTGTTTCTTTTTTTTTTTTTTTTCTTCAAATTTAATTTCTGGGTGTACCCACTATGCCCCCAAGAACAGTCTCCCAGGGCTAGATCTCAGAGGCTGGAGATTGTCCAAAGCGAAGGGCATTTCTAGCCGAAGATGGGAGATGAGAGCTTTCAGTGCTACTTGGAAGAAAGAGCCGAGGGGCCACAGTTTTTGGACGTGGTTAGAAGCATGGAGACTCTCGCTGTTCTTTCATGTCACAGGAATAAGGGAGTATGGATTCTCACTGCGAGTCTCGTGTGAACACAGGCAGACTGCATTTGAAACCTCGGCTCGAGTTAATTTCCAGAGGATTAAACCTGAGTCTTTCAATGAGTTTTTCTTCTTTACACAATAAAATAGCTGACAGACTTACCCAAACTGGAAGCCAAATTTTTGCATTTGGTAAAAGTCGCGTTAAACTGGAAAATTAAAAATGAACATTACCATGAGTGATGCTGGTGTTTTATATTTTGAGGAACGGAGTTCCAAGTATTATTTAGTAACTATTAAGTCCTAATGATTCCAGCAGGTAGTTCACTCAACTGACCACAATGCTTTCCTCTGACAGCTAAAAACAATTTACGTTTTCAAACTGTGACCGAGGCCAGGGAATTAAGACTGCTCAGCCTGCCAGCTCCGTGTGCTTCTCTTTCGGCACTCCCCTGTCATTCGAAAGAGAGACCAGGTGCTGATCAGCCTCCCTGGTTAGCCAAGGTGGAAAGGAGAAACTTCTGGCACTAGAGGGTCAGACCTTAAATATGCCCTTCCTTCCAGTCGAGCAAGCGGAGAACACCAGAGGCGCATTACGGGTCATTTTTCTTCCCTTTTAGTCCATGACCACTTGATTCAATTTATGAATGTCTAATCCATGTTTAAGCTTAAATTCTAAAGCACTCAAGGTAATTTATGAAAGTTCCCATGTAAGCAGTCTAGAAATCAGCTTCATAAACAGGTACTACTTGCCATCAGCAAGTGCCTAATAAATTTGTCTAGACACAGGTGATGGAGTAGTAAATTTTCCTTAAATCACCCATGGAAATCTCTGTAAAGCCATGTGCTTCCTTTGGCTAATTTAAAAGAAATGTTCGCATATTTTAACAAAAGGAGTCAATGAAATAATTGTTCGGCTAAGCAACTGCCGATATTGGGAAAGTTTCTTCAAACTGAGGTCAGAATGCCCTTTCTAAGCTGCTCTCATGGCTGCACTAAAGACACAACATTTGTTTGCTTTGAGGTGTCAAGAGATCCCAATGGTCCTGGCCCTAGAAATCCCTAGTATTGTTGATGAAAGAGAGGAACTGGTCAGGGTCTGAGAGAGGAAGATCATTTTGTCATTCACTTCCATCTCCCCCATTCCCACCTACCACCCATCCCCCATCCCCATTCCTACTACCTATCTCCCATCCCATCTACCGCCCATCCCCCATCCCCATCTACCACCCATCCCCCCCATTTCCATCAACCACCTAAAAATTCTTGCCAGGTAAATTAGTGTAAGTGAGGGGAAACCATGACGACACTGTGCTCACATCCGCAGCCAGAGAGGATTACCACACGGCAGAGTGCAGCCTGGCCTCTACATTTGCCTTCTTAGTATTTAAAGTGGTTGGATTGCCTCTTTTCCCCTCCTCCTCAGCTGCAGGTTTCAGAAGCAGAGCAAAATTCCCATGTTCTCTCCTGAACAACCCAAATGAAATTCAACACATGGAAAAACCACCTCATGAGAGCAGAGGAAAGACTCTCTTTACGGCTTCCAGCTCCAAGCAGGTTTCTCACACTGTCTTTTTTTTTTCTGAACTGCTTGCAAGGCCAAGTTATGGGCTCCTGATTAGTATAACACATTTTGCTCTTAAACAGAGAAAAGAAATGGTAGCCAGGATTCCAATTTTTATAGATTATTATTTTTTTGAGCTGAGTTGAGTCTAAAATTAATAAAATTAACCTGTTTGGCTACACTCATTGATTTTCCATTCTCATTCATCGTTTTGCTTGGCCCCCGAAGACAGGCCTGGCCAGGAAGGAAATCTGTGTGCAGTGGTCTCATTCATTGTTAATTCCCACACTTCTGTTCTAGAAGCTCAGTATCGACTAAACGTGAAAACAACGTGAGAAATCACAAGAGACCCTTCCCAGTTGCCCAGCTTGCACTTCACACAAACAGCACTTACGCTTCTGTTGGAAATATTATAAAAACGTAGCGAGGATATCACACAGACAAAGGATCAGATGAAGGCTGATGGCAGAAGTTGGGTCAAGACAGCAATGGGAAGGAGGAAATTCACCTTTCCGTGGTGAGCCAATCAATAATAAAAGCCAATAGGCCAAACCAAACAAGACTCCAACTGCTTGCTAGTTCTGGCTGAAGAGAATGCTCAGTGCTGCTTGAAAAGTGGACAGCCACTGAGTTTCCTACACGTGAAGAAGACAGCCTATATGAAGTGGTTTTGATTCTGCATGGAAGATTCTGTTAAGACTATTAGTTTTTTTTTAATTTTTTTACTCAAAATGTCTTGGCATCCCATGTATGTAAAACAGAAGACAGCCAGGCCTCCAGACTCACATTGAATTAGGTGAAATATGAAGTTGTGAGACCTTTGGGTAATGCATGCCCCACACAAGGAAGTGACTTTGCCTATTCTGTGTTCTAAAAGGCAAGGAATTTTGTTAAAATTTCTCTCTCTCTTCCTGTCTCTCCCTCCCTCTCTCCCTCTTCCTCTCTCCTTTTCTCTATCTGAAACTAGAAGACAGAGAACTTGGCACCAAATTTCCAAGCTGTCACAAACTCACCTGCCCCCATCCTACATCCTGTGCTTTACCAGTCTGTCCTAATGGACCGCTGAAGTCCCCCTCCTGGTACACATTTGTTCCTGGACTCCATACACATCCAGCTTTGGAATGATTACCCTATAAGCAGAGGTCAGTGTGAACTCTGCAATGAGCTGTCCTGCTCTCCTCCTCTGGCCAACAGACCGACAGATTGAGCTTCCTTCAGATAACACCGGGACTGTAAACCTGAACATCTATAACTCTGTGTCCATATATGAGTTTTTGAGGCTTTACATGAGTGCTAAGTTTCTGATTTCACACAGAACCCAAAGGTTATAATTTATAGTTATATATTGCCATGGTCAACATGATGCATGCCTAAATATGCAATAAACACTGTTGTTGTAGTATGACCATTTTCATGCCCAGAACAATGAAATAAATTATCCATCTTTGCAGTACCAGTACCAATTTAGAGTCCTTGGGGTTGCTGTTCATAAGCTGTGCGTATTTTTAAGTTGTCTGACTTAGGGCTGTTAATGAACACACATGCAAGCCCATGTTCGTGATGCGTTGACATCCTTATATCTGGAGATACCTAAATGCCTTTCCCTGTATTTCAAAAAGCAAACGTCATCTGTTTTCCATGCTCTATTCCTATATAATTTATAATGCAGGGTTATACGATTTATGTGGAACACTGCATCAATCATACAGAAATTGCTGCCTTTTCCAACCGCTATCCAAATCCCCCATTAAATTATGATTGAATTGAACCAAAGGCATGAATAAAGTAACAGCTGCTTCAAAAGGGGCAAAAATAGTTCAGACCGAGAGTATGTGTTGCTTTTTATTTTATGTATCAAGACACGTGGGACTAAAAGCATGACCTTGCTCCCTGTTTAATGGAAGATGATGTGGGTGAACCCCTGACAAATTCCTGTCTCTTGGGTTACCTGACTCCAGCAGTACCCTATGAAAACAAACAAAGGAACAACAGAACCTTGTCTACTTTAATTGTGGCGTCAAAAACAAACCAGAGGAAACCAACTGTCACGGAGCAGTGAAAGCGGTGTTATCATTTGTAACAGGATTCAACTGTGGGGATCAGTCAACCATAATCTCAGGGGGAAAAAGATCTATAATGCAGGCATTCTATGGAATGAGAAGCCCCCGGTAAGTTATTTAAATGGAAGTGAGGTTTAAGTTCACTTCAAAAATCATTTTAGTCACATATTTAAAGTGTATATGCTTTCTTTCTTATTGGACCTTCAAATGATTTCTTTCTCCTAGTTCCAGAATGTCATCCTCATCAATTAAAGAATGATAAAGAGGATCATAGAGTGATTGGCTTGTTTCGGTACTTGTTTGTGTATGTGCACGTGTGTTTATGTGTCTTCTAGTTTGTTTCTACTGCTATGATAAAACACCCTGGATATCAGTAATCTGGGAGTGAAAGGGTTTACGTCAGTTTAAAGCTTGGTGTTCACTTAAGGGAACCTAGAGCAGGAACTCAAGCATGGTCGGAACTGATGCAGAGGCCATGGAGGAGCTTGCTGGTTTGCGCCCCATGGCTGGTTCAGCTGACTTTCTTGTACCACCCAAGATCAACTCCAAAGGGCTGGCATCACCCCCCCAGTGGGCTGAGCCCTCCCCCATCAATTATTAATCAAGAAACTATCCCACAGACTTGCTGCAGTTCCTCTTCCCACAGATGATTCTAGCTTGTGTTCGGTTTATGCCAACTATAAACTAACCAGCACCTGTTTGTCCTTTCCTCGTGTTCACAAAGTGGGGGACCAAGTGTGGGAGCCGCAATCTCCAGATGCACACTGAGCTCTGACTTCTACATTATGTAAGTTCAATTCCTTTAGCTGCTCTTCATCTACTAAACACTCTGCAGCAGGACAGGCCAGGAGCCAGCCCACAGGAGCTCACTTCCTTCGCTCTTCTTTTCCCATTCCTTCTCGCCTCTCTTCCTTCTTCTTTATTTTGAACCTCATTTTCCTGGATAGCCCTTGCTGGCATTCAACCCAGCCATCCCTCTGCCTCGGCACTTTTCATGCGCCACCACGCCAGGCATTCAGAACAATCTGTTTATGTGCTGCCAGGCCACTGTCTGCACACAGTCCTGCTAAAGAAAAGATAAAGTACTTCCTTTTTTTTTCCCTAACAGAAGTCTGTGGCAAGGACCAAAGATACACACTTAGTTTAAACCTCAAATGTCTGAGATCTGTGATGACAAACTGCTGGATAAGAAAGCACTGTTAAAACGGAGGCAAAAGCTATCTATCACAGCACAAAGCCCGTGGCTGGATTTCAAGGTCTAGAACTAACAGTGTAGGAGACGACCGAGTTAAAGGGTTTTGATTTGGCAGAGATGGCTGATATCATGATTAAACCATTAGGTGGCTGATCTCATCAGTCTCTTGAACTCTCCAGTTCTGCTTACTTATCGGTGGAATTGGGATGAGCATACTTTCCTGGCAAGGAAGTTACAAACACTAGAGGAAATAACACATGAAAGAGTGGCCCACCCTATCTACCTATCACTCGGTTATATGTGCACACACATACAAAAACATATTGACATGCACACATGCGCCCATTTTCTTGCCAATTGGTGTGTGTTATTTTTTTCCTATGCAGCAAAAGGCTAATTAAAACATTTTTCTCTTAAATGTGCTTTCTTTGTGAAAAGATGGGTCTGTGACAACACTATTTAGGAATTAAATGCCAACTATAAACTATAGATATTATAGTTACGACATGGAACACTACTGTATGCTATTCAAATTTAACTTCCCCTGGCTCTGGGGAAGGATCTTGCCCAATGTCCAAGGCTGTCAGCTTTGCATAGCAATTGCCCCTTAATTACAGAATCACCTTTTAGTGTGGTCCTGCCAGTGATGGGATGGTGTGGGATGTAGGCCAAGCCTTACTGCTGTTCCTCAGTTCAGTACTGAAGGGCATCCTAGCCTCTGGGGTCCCCATGAGGCCTTAGGTGGAATTCTATCACAGCCCAGCTTCTCTCGCTGACTCTAGCTCCTGCCTTTAATTCAGAGGTGTTGACTTGGGAGCAATACCCAAAACACTTCCTGCTGGAGGTCTGTTTGCTGAGAACCTGATTTGTATCAGGGATGGTCCAGAGGGATCACTTGCCAAAGGTGTGTGGCCAGGCTTCCTGCACCACCACAACTAAGGTACCCTCTACTTCCCTCTGGTGTTTGAAGTATCTGCTTGCTCTAGAACCACCCAGGGGTACTTTTGGTGAAAATAAGGGGAAAAAATTTAAGCTAGACAGGTGGTCATTTTATTTATTTGCAGAACTGAATGGTTATTCAAACAGTGCAGTAATTTTGACACTACAAGAGGCATAGGAAGAGCCTTTATTCTTTGGGTCTCTGGCACCTGTTCCTTTCAGACTTCTTTGAGGAACTGAGCCCATACTGATAGGAACCCTATCACTCTTGTCCCAGGAAACAAGATTGAAGGAATAATCCACAAATTTAGGGTACATATCAAAACCAGCAGTTTCTCCATATGTATAGATATAATAACTATTTTGCTTGATATTTAAGCTAGGACTATTGCAACATTTCAAGATTTCACACTTCCTGTTAAGATAATTTTCAATTGCAGAATAGAAGTAAATGAAGTAATCACTCAAATATTAGTCTATGTTTTCTAAATTAGGTTTTGCTACTGAAATCCTTTCTCTAATGGATCTAATGTTTTCCCTTCTCACCATGGCAGCGCCTCACGTTCAACCTCCTGGACCCGTGCACCATCTCTTTCTCAACACCCCTCTCTCCTGGGAATCTCTTGAGTTAATCAGGCAGAACTCCAAAGAAGAACCTAGTCGCCAACTCATCTTTTATGAAATAAAGCGCTGAATCCTAAAAACTGTCTTCTGTTATTGAGAACCGCATCCAACAGAGGTGAAGAATGCAGACACTGGGAACGTGGGCATGAACCCCAGTCTCAGCTGAGCTTCACTGATTGGTCTAAGGGGCTTTCAGCATGGCTTCTTCCTTCTTCCCTTCTCTTTCCACCTCTCCTTCCTCCTCTTCTCTGTAGAGATGCTAATCATCTTACTTCACTGAGCAATTGTAAAAGACAAAATTCATCAACTTATTCAAAGTATTGTGGGAAAGTGCAGTTGGTCTGGAGTTGGGTAATGGTTGGCTACTATTCATTGGTCTTTCTGTTTTCATTTTTGCTTGGTGATTTTTCTCAGGACCACAGTGGAGAGAGCTCACGCCTGCCTTGGTCCACATCCACCTGGGATGCTGCTTGGCTACCCACTGAATTCCCTACTCTCCTCTCCATAAGCACAGTCGCCCATACTTATCTATTCTTTTAAAAAAAAAGTAGTATTTTTATTGTGTATGTGTTTATATGATGGAGGGCAGGGGAAGAGGAGAGGGTGGTGCTACAGCATACATGTGGACATCAGGGGACAATGTTGTGTAACCAGTTTTCTCCTTCTACCTTTAGGTGGGTTCTGGGTATTGAACTTGGATCTCCAGGCTTGTACAACAAGCACCTTTACCAAATGATCCATTTTGTCTCTGCCCCATATTGATCTACTCCTGCTCAAGGCTTTCATTTTCTCCAGCTCTACCATGGTGTGTATTTCATGGCTACAAAATTTTTAACGACAGATTGTCTCATATCTCCAAGCCTTGTCCACGGTGGCTCAATCATACCAACACTCAAATCATTATAAACCTTGGTAACAGACTGCAACTTACCACCTTCAAGGCACATAAACCAAAATTGATTTGGTATGAAGTGGGGTGCTTGTTCTCCGTTGATTATATTAGCTGCACTTTGCCCCGTTGGACATACCAGCCCTAGTGGCCATATCTGTCTACCAAGTAGATTAGGGAGAAAGTATCTTTATGGTTGAGTAGATTCTCCATGACTGCTTAAGCACTTACAGGAAATGGAAGACTGATAGGAAGAAAAGATAAAGTTTCAGATTAAATAGGAACCTAGGTAGAGAGCACAATGCTGCCCTGTAAATGAGGTATGAGGGGTGCCAACGCATGCTTTTAAGGCTGCCCCATCCAGTGTCATCAGCAGGAACACTGGTTCTGATGTTAAGTTTCCGAGTGCTTTCAAGGCTGCACCAGGTAGGGCAGTCTCCCACTTCTCAAACAGCTACTGTGTGCTGGCTGTGCAAGGCAAGCACTAACACCCTAGTGGGAGTCAATAAGCTGAGAGATAGGACTCAGGAAATACCCACCCGACAAATAGGTTCCGTAATAATGTGACATTTTTATGGCCACATTTTTTAACCATAACAGCGCTTGAATGGTATGCATTATAGTATTTCAATTTAGTCATTTATCTAGAAATGAGTTTTATCTCGGCCCATAAATAAACAGTGACACTTGAGCAATTTGAAAAGCCGAGCTTCCCCGTTGGCTGTGAAGCCATTTTACAATTACAGAAACACGTGCCCTTTTGTGCTATGTTGCTTAATCTGTGATTTATGACACCTGCCTTGGTGCTAACCTCATTCTGTGAACTACACTAAGTTTATCCGAGCTCAGCTCTTTCACTCTTGCTTCTAATCTTAATGGGTTATTTTCTCCACAGTGCTATGTCTATCTAACAAATAGATTAGGGAGAAAGTAGCCACCTTTTAGTTCACCAAACACCTACTTAGTGTCCCAATGTGTTGAGACAGAAATAGGGAAGGCATTTTCCCTAACAGCCTGACTTGCTCTTCCAGAACGCCTTGGATTCTCTGACCCCCTCCTTCTCCCTCTGTTTGCTCTTAAAGGCAATTGCTGCCGGCTCCCTCCTTCCCCCTCTTCATTTTCAGCAGGCTCCCCAGCCAGAAGATTAAGGGGATGGCAATGAAAGGGGCATAGGATGCTTTCTTTCTGGTTCCATCTTGCCTACCTTCAAGTAGTGACATGTGAATGCCTGTGACATCACTCCTAACCTCTTCCCAAGTTCTGCCTGCAGATCTAGGACTTGACACATAAATCAGGAAACCCCGGAGAGGGCTATATGGCTGTGCACTTAATTTGAGGGAAACTGACGTCTTGCTCAAGGTCCAAGGAGATGAGATAAGCGCAGCTCCTTACACCCTCCCTCACCTGTGTCCACACGTTAGAGACTTGGCATGTGCTTGCATGGCTCTGGGGTTGCTGCCAATGACTTGCTTCACTACAGATGTGGATTTTCTCCTCCGTGTTCTGTTATTTCTGTTGTTTTAAAAGGTAGGGATCAATATACATTTACCCTACCACTTAAAAGAGAAGTCAGGATAAAATTCTTATCCTTTGAGTGTGAAACAAGGTTGTTTATTGAATATGGAGTCAAAGCTGTAGAACATAAAATGATATACCCGGATCATACATGGCTATGATACTGAGTAAAGAAACTGATAAAAACACACCCAGATGGTAAGTACTCATCTCTGAACAGAAGAATGGGTTTTCAACTGATACGCCTTTGCATTTTCTACGTTGCGTTTTTGGTGAGCAAGTACTGCAGTATACCACACAGCAGGCAAAGATTACAGAAACACTCAGATGGCAGCACAATCTCCTGAAGATGCTATTCTACATAATGACTTTCTTGTGATGGTCAGCATCAGAATCTCGACTCCTCGTGAGCTGGGTCTCTGACCATGCCCGTGGAGGATTACTGTGACCGCACTAGTCAGTGTGGGAAGACACATAGCAATTATGGACAGGACAATTCCCTGGGCTGAGGATCCCACTCTGCATAAATAAGACAGGGAGCTGAGTGAGCATCAGCGTGCGCATCCTCATTTCTCTCTGACTGAGGATGCAGGGTCAGAGAGAAATGACCCTTCAAGCCTTGCCTCTCCCATCATGATGAGCTGTACTTAAACCCTTATCCCTTAAGTTACTTCCCTCAGAGTATGTTATCCCAGCAACAGAAGGGAGACTAAGACACAGCTGTGCACACTTACCCATTCAGCGTATGCTGGCTGCTTTTCTGCTGTCGGCCAAAGGCTGTGCAAAGGTTCATAGATACAGCAACCAAGCAATGGGTAGTCTCGGGTAAGAAACGCGATGAACAAACAGCGGAATTTAGGACCTTAACTTGGGATAAGTGTTATGACGGTGGAGCAATGCAGGGTGAGCGTTTCGAGAACGAGCATGTGTTGAGAGGAGGCACCACATCTGTTGAGTCTAAGAAAGTAAAGAAGCTGCTTTTTTTTTTTAAGTGACTAGTCTCAGTGGGTTAATAATCAGGTACTGATCATGAATTTCCTGATTTGTTAGGCAATGCTATGGTCTGAACTTTGCGGTCCATTAAATGAATATGTTGAAGACCAAACCCCCATGAAATGGTGTTACCGGGAGAGCATCGCTGAGAGGTGATTGGTCAGCAGACATTACTCCCCTAGCTGGAAAGCTGCCTTGTGTTTTCCCATCACAGGAGGACTCACTGGGAACGCAGTATCCACAAACCACATGGTGGCTCCTCAATAGATACTGAGCCTGGTGGACTCCGATTTTGGGCTCCCCAGCCTCTGGCAGTATATGTTCCATTTATTCAAAAGCTACCCAGCTTTTCATCTCTTCTTACAGCAGCTTGAACATACTAATACAGGCACTCTGGTTCCAGGGTCCACACGTCCAACCATTACTCTTTCCTAACAATGGACTGGAAAAGCCTTACTTTTTTTTTTTTTTTCTGGAAACAGAAGGCTGAGAGCTAGATAGTCTTTCCCAGGGAAAAGCACACCAATTGCCTATCCAACATGAAATGGGCAGCCCTGAAAACATACATACGATTAACTTTACACAGACTGAGCAGGTTGTACTTGTGTATGTATATAGGTGTATATATGTGCACTTAACATATATGCATATACATATATGTATATATTTGTGTTGTCTGTTAGCAAAAAAAGAAACAGTGAATTTGAAAGGGAGCAAGGAGGGATATATGGCAGGGTTTGGAGGGAAAGTGAAATGATGTTATTCATCATAATCTCAAATAATAAAAATAATAATTTTAAAGTATACACAGCACTACCATACTTACATAGAAACTCTGAGTCTAATTTAATATTTTTTTATGTGTCTTCATTATTTTACCTATTTATGTGGTGTCTCTGTCTTATGATCTATTTGCTCTTTTTCTTTCAGGTTGTGGTCATATTATCCACTTCTGTACTTGATATCAGTTGATTGCCCTTCTATTTCTAATAAGCTTGTTGCATCGAAATATCACTGATTTATAAGCTGAATAAAATAAGTTCCCCGGTGAGATCTCAGGAACATGTGCCAGGCTCTCCATGCATCATCGGCCAAGCATGTACCTGTCATCCAACATCACTAGGAAACGCTGTAATAAGTTCTCTCTGGTTGACTTCTTTATTACCTTTACCCCACTATCGGTCTAAACAACTAACTTCTTTTATAACATATTATTGTGAGAGTTCATCCTCAGACAAATTGCAATGCCCGATCTTCAGTTTTTCTTTGCCATTTTACCTCCAAATACTGCCATCTTGTTTTAATTTCTTAAAAGAGAAAATGCATGAAAATAAATTAGCACACCACCTGGTCTGCTGAACAATTGCTTAGGAAACGCTATTGCTTGTGCCACAGTCACATGCCAGACGTGAATCTAGGCAGGAGGAGCACAGCAGCTGTGATTGAAACATGATGTCTGGCATTGGTGTGTCTGTAGACCAAAATAAATAACCTACTACACAGACAGAGAGGTGAGGGCAGAGGGCAGAGGAAACGAGCTGACAGGGCAAGAAGGCCGGGAGAAACAACAAGGACAACAAGGAGAAAATACCCAGAGGACTAATGGTCTCTGGGAATGCCAGGGAGACTGAGGTCATTTAGCAATCATGGTGAAGAGTAGGAGGTAGACCATGGCTCATGAAGCTGAATGGATGGATGCGACCAAAATCACAAGGATGCGACCAAAATCACAAGGTCATACTAAGGATGCTGTTTTTTAATCAAAACTGGTGAAGACTTAATACACACTTGCTACCAAAAATCTTTGAAGAAATCACTTTTAGGAGCAGTGCAGGAATAGATCAGAAAGCAGCACAAGTAAGGAGTTGCTGCAGTATTCAACACAACTAGGGCAGATCCCATGCCTAGCGGTAGATGGCCAAGGCAGCGCAAAGCAAACCCAATGGTGTTTCTCTAGACTTTTTTTTCTCACATTTCTTTGTTAGGGCATTTTTTTACTTAGTGTTTTTTTTTTTTGCTTGTATATTGAGACTCCCAACTTAGTGGTCGCTGTGTGTGTGTGTGTAAGAGAGAGATTTCTTGTGTGTGCTTTTTCTTTCTTCTTTGGCTTGTCTTTGTTTACCTATTTGTGAGAGAGAGAAAGAAAGGACATAAAGTTGGGGGGTGGGGAGGTAGAAAGAATCTGGGAGGAGTTAGAGGAGGGGAAAATCATGATCAAGATATATTGTCTGAAAAGAAATTTCAATTGAACAAAAGACAGAAAAAAATTGTTACAGTCATCAGAGGAGAAGTTGATAGCAACCTTAATAATGACAATATAAATGGGAACAGAAGAGAGACCAATAAAGAGAGCAACTTAAAAAAATATAAAATGCAAGACTTGTTGAGTCTCTTCAGGCTAGGAGATGGGGGATGGTGGAGAACAGGCAGTTCTCCTTGTGACAGTTTCCTTGAAAGCTGGGACCGTTCACTAGCTAGAAAACTGGGATAAAGCCAAGATGTTTGAAAGTAAGGAGATTCATTTTTTTTGAGGGCATAAGCTTTGTGAGAAACCTATCCCCCAATTTTTTTCTTTTTAAAAAGAGAACACGAGAAATGAGATGATGAAAACACAAAGGATAGCTAGTTCAGAGCTCTAAATAAAAAGTGTGAACATCACCAGCAGAGATGACAAGCTGAATGTTGAGAACGAACAGCCCAGTCTACACAAGGTGACATGTCAATATCGTCCAGTGACCGTGGCACTAAAACCTTTTCCTCCTCAAGATTTGGCTCCAGTCATCTTTGTACCTTACTGCCCACCACTCCCACACCATATGTCTTAGCATGAAATGATATCAAAATACGATTTCCAGATTCTGTCGGACTCTAATGTTCCCCCCTTAAATGTCCTGTCTAGTGAACGCTCACTCAACTCAATCCTAAACTCTAAATGAAACACCATGCTTTTTCTGAGAAGCCTTTGGCAATCTGATCATCTTCGTTTATATCGTAGGTAAGGCTCATTGTCTCTTTCACACGACAGCATCCTTACTAATAGATAGACATTTTCCTTCACTGGACAGAATATTCCTAGGAGGGAAAAACCACATCCATACCAGAAAAGCTACTAAACCAATGTGTTCATAGAATGAGTACATGAAGTACTGAACCTCC
The DNA here is from genome assembly GCF_014885135.2 of Alexandromys fortis. Lineage (NCBI taxonomy): Eukaryota > Metazoa > Chordata > Mammalia > Rodentia > Cricetidae > Alexandromys > Alexandromys fortis. The sequence goes on from NW_026067946.1 coordinate 3,105,162, forward strand.
CTCTGCAGACAACACCAGTGGCCCCACTTTAACAACCCCTGACTACTGTTAGGAAAACAGGGAAATTTCTTAGCTATGAGGTAATATTTTCAGTATAATCCACGAAGAACTTCACTGCGTTCTCAGACCACTGGTACTTGCATCAGTATAATTGATTTGAAAACAGTATAATTATTTATAGCAATGACTAGGAATATATTACCTTTTTAGTGAAAATGTGACTATTTCACTGAAGGCAAAAAATGAAAAGGAGAAACTGAAACAGTAAAAGGCAGTAGCAAGAGAACAAGGATAGACAAGGAGACATTAGAGCAGTCATTTTCAACCTGTGGGTCACAACACCTATCTCCAAAATATTTACATTACGATTCATAACAGTAGAAAAATTACAGTTATGAAGTAGCAATGAAATAATTTTGTGGTTGGGAGTCACCACAACATGAAGAACCGTATTAAAGGTCTCAGCATTAGGAGGGTTGAAAACCACTGTAGTAGAGCATCACAGTATAACGTCTGGGCAATTTGGCCTGGGAGTAGAAATTGACAGAGCAATTGCCTAGCATTTGTAGGGCCCTGGTTTGATTACCAGAACTGAAAACTGAGCATGATTCAATAAATACATAGCTGAGAGAGCTAATGTTTGCTTAGTTTTCAACATACAAAAACACATTCCTTAGAAAACAAAACAAAACAAAAACCCAGAAAGAAGGATTTCTATCTGGAAAATATCTGAAAGAAAATACTAATGGAAAAGAAAAAGAAAAACAGGACCCCAGTGGTCCAAATGATAATACTCCATCCTGGACGCATCAAGTCATTGGGCAATGGGTTATTTGTTTTTGCCTGCTGAGCTCCTTCCTCAGGAGGGATGCTATAAAAATACTTATTGGAGTGACATCAAAGGAACTTTCAGTTTGACTCTGGTTAATTGTATAAGAAGCATTTCTGAAATTCCCTTTTCCCCCTCATCGTTAGAGGCGGGCTATGTGGGCATTTTCCCTAAGACACAGATAGATAAAGTCATATGGTCTAAAAGTTTAATAACTTATGGCTATCAAATGGAAAGAAAGAGGGTTGTGGTTGGTTTTCCAACTGGCCGAATTTTCTTGAGGGAACTGTCTAGTTTTTATTCTTGATAAACAGTTCAATGACCACGAGTTTGTGTGAAAGAATGCTAGCAATCATAAAGCAACCGATTTATAGGGCTTAAGAACAAACCTTTAAGACAGAAGTCAAAGATGTACCAAGCACACTGATGCTAGTTTCCTATTCGGTAGTAGCTGAGGAGAAATCCCACCCTGACTTTATCTACCAAGAGGATAGAAACACGAAGAGGTTTTAATCCCACACCTTCCAGTAATCAAGCCGAAGATGCTGAAGTCTCCAGGATTCAATCCTATTGCTAGTTAGTAGCCACAACTGTGGCTTATTATTTTAAACATTCCCAATTATCCCATGTGGATTTTGTTTTAGCTTACTAACATCTTTGAAATAATACCCTTTTCTTCCCGATATGTGGTGACCGTGTATCCTGTACTGAGAAGCAGGCTAAAACCCTTTCTTCACTTTTTAGTTCTGCCATGGGAACATGTGTGATGCTGGCCCTGGGGGATTTTCCTTTCTTTTCTTTCACTTCAAACTTTTACAAATTAATTATTATTTTCCTTTTAAACTTTGAAAGATTTAAGTAATGCAGTAATAAGAATAACGCATATCCAGTTCACCACTTCCCAGTAGAAATCTGGTTAGGTGGTGCAGCCGAGTAGTAGAGCCCAGCAGTAGAAGGCTGTGGGTTAAATCTTAGTACTTCACATTCAGGTGTGTGGCCCATGGCGATAAAGCAGGAATGTCAACAATGCAGCCGTACATTCTAGATTTTGTTCAGTAACGGGCTATGAATGTGACATTTGCAAGATTTTATTACCTATCTCTCCATTTCAATTTATGTGAGCACCCTCTACAGTGTTCCTACCAGGATGAAACTGCCTAGTGTAGGAATTTCCATTAAACAATGGAGGACAGAGTTGTTGGATGCACACTAACAAAGCAATCATTATATTAAACCTGCCAAAATCATGTTATTATTACAATAATTTCTGGGACAGGAAGTCGCTTCTGTCTATCAGGTCCCCACCAGGAAAGAGAACATGGATACAAATACAACTTGAGAGTAGTTTAATATAAAGACTAAGTGGCAGTGTCGAACATGAGCTCCTAAGATTTCATGGAGCCCACGCCAGGGTGAAGTGTCTGGAATGGGGCACAGATGTCATAGCCCAGAGACGAACCCTAGTGAAATGGCTGCAGCCTGCTGTGGCCAACAGGGAGGTGACCTGACAATGGGAAGCTCAGGGAACAAACTCGGTCTCTCTCTGCACTTGCCTGCACATCTCCAGCTGGGCTTTCTGATTAGTGGAAACCCAATAAGAAGCAAGAGACCAAAGGAGCCTGTCAGTTCATCCCCCAAAACCCCGTAATTGCTTTAGCACATACAGTGAGTGAAGAAAAAAGGAATGGCTCAGACGTCACCATTTTCCTCTAAACCCAACCACTAAAACTCACCTGAATAAGAGGAGCAATTAGTAAACGTGTGAACTTGAGAGAGGAAGAAACCATATCAAAGTATGGAAAGTTTAATAAACCATCTCCAATTGCATGTCTTATAAACACTGCAGACAATCCAGCCTGTGCTCTCTGTTCAACACCATGCTCAGAGCACCTATGACGTCTACCATCCCGCCTGCCATCATGATCCAATGGCGATCACAGTCCTCTGTCTGGGGAGACAATGGAGATCATCAGAGTTAAGGCTTTGAAGAAGGTTTTAGTCCACACGCCAGCTTTTATTATCTTAATTTTCTATCACATCATTGTCAAAGCTCCAAATTCTCGCTAGCATCAAAAGTCCTAGAAAAGCCAGTTTTATGATCTCGTGGTTTCACTGCCCTTTTAACTGCCTACCACACAGTGACACCTTCCACTACATGGCTTTTTTTTTTTTTTTTTTTTTGCTTACAAATTTCACAGGGCCTTTCTTTATTCAGATGCTCTGTGTATATATAAGTCATTTTCTTTTGTCAACTAAAGACCCTAACTTTGGTTAAATTGCACCGGAGTGAGCCTCGGGTCTTAGATTATAAACACATTCACTTTTCAAGACATGTTGAAAGTTTCACTTCTCCAGCCAACACACACTGATCATGTAACACCCACCAGACTCGGGCCTAGATACTTTTACAGGCTGCGAAATCAGTTCTTACCAAAATTAACACTGGCTTTCCACTGCAGTGAGTCAGTAATTATCCCAAAGGTGGGCAGAAGTGTGTTTAATAACAGTCCTAGAGACAGCTAAGGACATTTGCTGACAGGCGGTCACGATTCTGTCCCCTGGCAGCCGGTGGCAGCCCCTTCCCTAATTTTATCCAGCTTGTTCTGAGATTGGATATAATATGGTATCTGATAATGAGCCAAAGTCCTCTCAGCTCTGATCCAGGAGACAGCCAGTCAAGTGTTCTGCTGCCTTTGCCTCTCAGGACGGCCCCCTGCGTTGAAATGCCAGCCCCTGAGTACAGCAGCCTTGCCTCAAATAGATCAAATAGGAATTTGTCCCTGCAGGGTTTTTTTTCCTCTTATTTTGAGCTGGGGGAGGACACTTTTTTTATGCCTGGTCCTGCCTGAAATAGCACATAGCAATCTCTTGTTCTCAGAGACAAGGCAGGCGAGCTGGCATAGGGTCTCTTTCTCATGCTGTGTAAATGTCAGCTTTGCATTAAGAAAAAAAAAACCTATTATACAATGCATCATACAGTGAGGTTTGCCAAAAGGGGGAGAAAAGGGGAAAAGGGGGTAGGACTGGTTTTCTACATTCATGTTTTAATGATTTTGGAAAACTGTCAACCTGGATCAAAAAAATTATTTAAATCTGACAGTTTCCCACTAAGGCCATAATGCAAAGTCTGGAGAGAATTAAATTTCAAGAAACTTTCTATTTTCTTGGTAAGTCCAACAAATAGAAAACTTTATTTCACTAAAACCCTAAACCTTCATGATGCTTATTCACGCAGGCTTTTGGGGGAGGCTTTTTTTTTTTTTTCAAATAGCCACCAAGGGCGTGTACTTGGGCACACGTAGCCATTATAAATGACAACTTTGAAAAGCCAGGGCTTCTGAGCATGAAACACACGTAGGGACATCGCAGAAGTGAGGAGCAGTGAAGAATCTCCCAACTTGGAGAGGCAGAACCCCCCCTTCTCAGCAAATCAATCTGGGACTTGCAAAGATCTCCACCCTATTTCTTAGCAACCCTCGTAAACACTGTACGACATCCAATACCCGAGATTTTTCACCATGTTAATCTCTGAGTACTCGATTCAATTAAAGATTAGGCTTCTCAATTGTAGTTTTAGTACACAGCGGGCTGCTAAATTATGATTATCAGTGGCTAAGTGTGCTTGCATCAGCACAACGCCGGGAATGAGCATGAATCATTTATTTCCATTGCTATGACTGCTCTTCTCCGAGGCGCTGCTCTCTGAGTTCGTGGGCTTTGGAGTTCATTGGAATTCTACGGTTAACACACAGCTCAGAGACCTCATTTATGAAAATTCCTTTAAACCTTTCACCACTTTGACAAATCCAGTCCAAGTTCACTGAGCCAATTCAAAAGTAGCTCTCAGCCTTTTTTATAGGTTTTCAATTACACTAGCGCAGCACCCCAGAGCCACAGGGTTTGAAGAAGTGCAAGTGAGTTGTAGAGAGACATGGATTCCTTTTAAAGGGCCTCGGATGAAAGCAGCACTCCCCGGATTGGAGCCAGCGGGTGGAAGCTGTGTCCATCTTGAACTCTCCGTGTCCTACTGACGCGGCCATCAGATAATTTACACATTGGCTCATGTTTAGTTATTTACCATATGGTATATGGGACGACTTGTTTAGCTTTTCGGGATTTACTTTGCGAAAAATAAATATTGGCATATTACTTCACGCTCCAGTTGCCCTAGATAGAGTTTTCTTTATTTAAATTGCTCAAAATGTTGTCTGAATTCATTAATCGTCCTGATACACAGCATGGAACAGCAGGGTTTACTTTTCCTGTGTGGATCTGGGAACATAATTTCAGGCAGGTCAAGGGGCCCTCTAGAGTGAATGTTGCAGAGTGTTTGTTTACATTGTGAAGATATGTCTTTGCCAAGGCCCCTTCTTATTGGCTTAATAAAGAGCTGAATGGCCGATAAGTAGGCAGGAAAAGGTTAGGTGGGACTTCCAGGAACAGAGAGGACTCTGGGAAGAAGAAGGCCAGAGTAGCCAGTCAGACTGAGAGGAAACAGTAGGTACAAGATGAAAGACAGGTAATGGCATGGGGCAGAATGTAGATTAATATACATGGCTAATTCAAGTTATAAAAGCGAGTTGAGACAAGCCTAAGCTAAGGCCGAGCTTTCATAATTAATAAGAAGCTTCTACGTGGTTATTTGTGAGCTGACGGCCCAAAGAAACACCTCCTACAGGTGAAGATGGCATATGTTGGTCAAATTGAGGTTAGGCCTAATTCTGTTTTTTATTTCCGCACTTTTCTTTTACACTTATTTATTTGTGTGTGTGTGTGGACGCGCGCACGCACACACATGCATGCATGTGTGTGTGTATGTACATGTGCCACAGCCCTCATGTACCACAGCACTGAGGTCTCACCTGTGTAGAGGTCAGAGCATAACTCATAGGAGTCAGTTTTCTCTTTTAACCATGTGGGTAGTGGGGACAAAACTCAAGTCATCAGGCTTGGCAGCCGCCATCTTTATCCACCAAGTCATCCTGCTGGCCTTCAAGGCATTCCCCTTATTATTACTGAAGATTAATTTTATTTTTAATTGTGTGTGTGTATTTATGTGTGCTCCTGTGTGTGTGCATGTGTGTGTGTGTGTGTGTGTGTGAGAGAGAGAGAGAGAGAGAGAGAGAGAGAGAGAGAGAGAGAGAGAAGAGAGAGAGAGAGAGAGAGATCAATGTAGGTGTCTCTAGAAGTCAGCAGAGGGTGTCAGATCCCCTGGAAATGGAATGGCAGGAGGTTGTGAACTGCTGGATGTGGGTACTGGGAACTGAATTGGTGTCCTCTGCAAGCGAAGTATGTGCTTTTAACAGCTGAGCCATCTTTCCAGCCCCTCAACCACCCTTTAAATGGGCTTGTGGTAACTATATTCTTTTTCCTGTTTTTAAGGGTTTATACTACTTAGATGAACCACCGATAACTTCTCCTGTTTCAAATCTGATTTTGTTTTTTTACAAATTGGTATGGTTTACGAGAGTGGCAATCTTTTAGATGTGGTTGAATGGATTGTTTTAAGTGACATTTATCACTGAGGATAAAGCAGACACGCAAAAACATGCTCTTAACCATTTAGGAGCACTTGCAGACATTAGATACTGCATATGCAAAGGTGATTGCACTCAGGATGTAAATCTCCCATCTTCTCAGGGGGAGGAGAGCCAACTGGAAATCACCCGCAAACAGAGCTCATGATGACTCTAACAGCTCTCGGCTGCAGCCTGCCTTTTCCTCGTGTGTTAATGCTCTGTATGTCAGTGGGCTTTTGGTAACCTCAGTAAGAGGTCTGTCTAGAGGATGACTCTTTGGGTTTGGTTCGTCCTCCTGTTTGTTTTCCTACCCTGGAAAGAGTATTTCGGTTTAACATAGTAGAGTTCTTGGCATAAGAGAATGAAATCAAAGATAAGGAGTACATGTGTAGGCTCAGTACCCAGCTGTGCAACTTCTCGCTTCCTGGCTGTGGAGGTTTCCAGTGTGACCCAAAAATGGGGCTCTGTGACTCTGGACAGAGGTAAGGGGTGGGAACTAGAGGCTGTGAATGTGGTATTCTAAGTGTGGACAGGCCAGCCTCCACATAACAAACACTTCAGTCCCTAGGCTTGCAAATACCGTCCTTCATTCATTTCCTACCTTCCTAGTGCCCATGGCATACTACAGCAACGCTATAGCTACACTACATCCTATAACATGAATAAGAAGGATGGCAAAGCTTCCTTCCTTATTCTCTGACCCGATTCGCAGAGCATACAGAGCCACAGACATCTCTGGTCCAGTCAAGAGCTGAGGTTTATGCTAAGTGCTGAGTGAGTCAGATGAAGAAAACTTGGTAAATCTGGAGTCCAAGTCTACAGTCCACTACAGTCCATTTTGGTGCCACAAACAGCTGGCGAGCATTGGAAATGCGGCTTGTCTGGGTTAAGTATAAAATGCACATCAAATTTCAATGGCTTAGTGTGCAAAAAATAAGAAGAATGTGAGGTATCTGGTTAATGATTTGGAACACGTGGAAACGTTCCAGCTGTAGATGCGCTGGGTTAAGGAAGACGTTATTAAAACCAGCGTCACATGTTCACTTTTCCTTAGAGTATGTCTACTAGGGAACGTGAAATCACCTATTTGTTTTGCATTCATGGGATTTTTACCTTTCTGTCTGTAAAAGGGAAATTCTAGGGAGGTTCTGGAAGGCTGTCTCAGGAACAAGCCAGCAACAGAGAGAAGTACCCATGGTAAGAAGAGGAGACAGAGACTGGCCATGTTGCTGCCTTCTGAGTTAAGTCTGTCTGCTGCATTCATTTGCAGCAAAGGGAGCCAGAGAAGAAAATCCAAGATAATAACATCTCCAGTAAATTAGGAGCAGCTTGTGGTTTAAAAGGGAACAATCCTCTACTGGGGGCCAGACCAACTGGTTAACCCCATCTTCACCCCATCCGAGGTTAATTCTTTTGGCCACTCTGACTTTCCCATCTGCAAAGAGGAAACTGATCAACTCCTCTCTCTCTGCTTGCCCTCCTCACCCCCATTTCTGTAAACAAGATCTCTGGAGGAGACAGTGGCTTGTGACTAGAGTTCTGAAACAGCAATGAGCAGAGAAACTTCAGTAGAAAATTCTTTATGCTTCTGTATTCATTAACCCTAACGCTCATTTAAATAGCTGAGCTCCTCCTGGACAGATGCAAGTACCACAAACAGCCTCCATATCTGTCTGTGCACTGATGTGTCTGTGCTTGGAGGACAAAGGTTAACCTACAACAGGCCTCAATTCATATCCTTCAGGTGGGCCACCAGGAGAACTGGAGCTCATTTTTGTTGTTGAGGATCTACTTGGCTAAAATTTTCAATGTGTGAATTGCACCTGGTAGCGGGAGTTCACATTGAGATGACCAAACCAGGAAAGCAACCCCTAATGATGCTAAATGCCCGCTGTGTGAGCAAGGGACAACTGAAGGAGAATGAGCTGAGACCTTAGAGCCTAGAGTGCTGCCTGAGTCTGTGCTGGGGTCACTGGAAGAGGCTTCTGCAGTAGAAGCAGCCGCTTAAACGACTTTCCACAGGAAAGGTTGAGGGAGGCTCCAATTTCCATGGCTCAGCGTTGACTCTACAGTAGGAGGCAGGGCACACAGAGGCATCCTGAAGTAGTGGACAATGCCGTTCTGACTTTAATTGCATTTTACCACATGCTTGCTGGAGATCTTACGTTCTGTCCATTTACCTCATTTACAATGGCTTAAAAGAGTTTGTGGCACAGGTCTTAGAGAGCTGGGTAACTATGAAACACTTTCCAAAAAACACTGGCAAGTGACAAATACAAAATAAATGGTTACGTGTGATATTTCGTAAACATCCAACTATCACCTTTCTTCTGGGTCAGTTTTTAAACTTTCTAAATAGGTTACAGGGTCCATGGAGTCATGGGAAATCAACAGGAAGTAGGATACAGGTATGTTTGCGCATCTCTTTTTTCTCAAAGACAAGACTCCATGACTCTTAAGAGAACCTTAGATGAAAGAAATAGGTTAAGCAGCATTGAGCTCTGTGGCTTGCAGTGTCCGTTTCCTTCTGGAAATGTAGAGTGTGCATGTGAATGGTTATCAGAACCAAGCCTTTCTTGTCTGCTCCAGAAAACAAAGCAGTCTAAACACTAGGAACAACAAACCTTTAGAAAGGAACTCGTGTTTTTCAAGGTAGAAATCATTGTGATCTGAGGTAGGGTGCTGGAATCATTCCTTCTGGGTATCTTTTCCATTAACCAGTTTGCCAATGGTTGAGGTGAATGTGCTAGGATATTTTTGAAATGATTTATTTTTATTTGTGTATGCGAGGGGTGGTATGTACATGTGAAATTGCAGTTGCCCGTGGAGGCCAGCAGGGGGTGCTGAATAACCCTGGAGCTGGACTTATAGTTGTGAGCCACCCAGTATGGGTGCTGTGAGCTGAACTAGGGTCCCCTGAAAGATCACAGAGCTCTTATTACCACTGGTCATCTCTCTGGCACCACGTCTTATTCTCCAGGGGCAGTCATTTAACCTTAAAACAGCACTAAAAACACAATGTGTAATGAAATGGGAGATTCAAGTCCAGGCTTGTTTTGATTGGTCAGCCACCTAGGTAAATTATCCTGCCATCTGGCCACCACTAGGAAGACGTTTGCAGGGAAACTTGCAGTTGCAACTCTCTCAGTCTTTGTTTCCTCGCCGGAAACCAAAGACTTCGTTCGTGGTTCTGCCATGAGAATTAAGTAACCAAGTAACTAGAAGGCATCTAGCAAGCACCTAGTGCAGACCACCACAGACCTCACAAAAGCAGCCACTAGCTGTCCTCCTTTGTGGTAGGAGCAATGATTCTTCTGATCTCCAGGCCATAGATGTTAGTCCAGCAATTCCCATTGGGTTGCTTCATTTTCAGGCTCTATCTTAATGTAGTCATTAGGGACTAATTAAAAGCCAATCATGAAAAAAAAAAAGAACTTTTGATAAACTATCTGAACAGCAACTTCAAAGAGCATCTGACATCATGCCTAGCATTCTGAGCTACACTTGTGAGAATCAAGTTCAAGGAAACCAGATAAACCCTAAGAGAAAATAACCTCTGAAAACCTCTCTAGCGTTGAAAGATTCAGGACGCATGTGGTGTGAACAGCCATTAGGCTAAAGCAGAGTGGTCTCGTTCTTCAGCCATATGTGGGGAAGACTGGCGTGCATACGGAAGGCTATATGGGAAGGTGAGGCGTGATTCAGGGGACATATGAGGAGGGTAGGCATCAACAGATTCTCAAGAAAAAAATAATGGGGTTGAGTCTGAAAAGATAATAGATGCAGTAATACTGTCTTTATCATTGCATCAAGAATATGCAAAAAAAGATGCAAGCATATCCCACTGAGGCAAGAGCTCATGAAAAAGCCAGAAGGGGATGCAGGTCAGTCAATACGAACACATCCTTCCTTCTCCTCTCTTGCACCCCCAGAAGGCAAAGCCCACACCACAAGACCTTAGGACCCAAGGTTCACAGCCTGGACTTCTCCCCAGGGCAGTGACAAGGTTGTGAGTGCTTCTAGTTACACAGCCTGGCGGCATCTACTGCTCCAGAAAGAAAACCTGTGGCTGTGGAGAGAAGGGACCAGAACGGAGACTGGAGGCGTCATCTTCCGGAGCCTCGTAAAAGTGAAGCATGGATAGTTTCCAAGGAGAAATAAGGATTCGAAATCGGGGCGGGGGGCTCCTGTGTAGGACTAGAGGGAAAGGGAAAAGACGAAGTTAGACCTAGTTCCAAGGTTTGGAGCCGAGGGTTGCAGTGAGCAGGCACGGTTTTCAGAAAAGACAGACAGAATAGGTGCCTGCTATGTCTCCTTCTACAGCACCCACTCTCCTTCTTTTTAAGCCAGTCTTAGCACCGTGCAGGACAGGGGCTCTGACCTGGTGCTCTCGAGTTACCCTATTTGTCCCTTCCCACTTGAGTAGGCGTAGGTTGACACTTGGTTTCTGTTACTCACGAAAAAGCATGATCCCTAACAATTTCTATTTCAAAAAAAGGTAAAGTTATTTTCTAATGAGTGATGGATTAGAAGAAAGAGGGGAAAAAAAAAACCTTATGTCACTGTGACAGGAGTGACTCAAAACGTTTCAGTCCACAAAAGGCACTTAGGGATTTTATAGCCAACTCTACCCTGAATAATGAAAAGCCAGAGCAGACTGCTTCAGAAAATGTTACTGCACCAGATAATGGCACGTTCACTCATTCAATTAACATTTATTGAGTATCTTCAGGGTTCTTAGGCTTGGGCAATAAAACAAGAAAATACTATAAAAGTGTACACTTTGGTTTAAGCTGGTCCATCCAAGGCTCGTCCACAAAGCACGGCTGTATGTGCTGTTCAGACTAAGTGCGTGAAGTCCCCAAAGCCAGGTGTTCTGTCTGGCCCAACAGCTGCCTTTGATAGCGAGGACGCCACCTGAATTTCAGTCTGGCTACCTATAGATGAGGCAGATGAAGCAGCGTTTTGAATATGTCTTCAGGAGAAAGACAGAACAGATGTGTCTCGAATTCCATTCCTTTCTAGTAAAATGTCCGCTAACATTTGTGAAGGAATCCAGATGAGGTGTTGTGCAAGCCCGTCTTTTCTCTCTTTGCCTTCCATGAGAAAACCTGACTATTCTGTGGGTTTAACTTTTATAAATGCACCTATAGTTCACTATAAGTATGTCTCACTTGCTGCTTTCTGCCTGCTTCATAGTGGCCAGGCCCAAATTAATTGTCAAGCGTTCTTCTGCAGTGGGCATTTGATGATTCTGCCACCCTCGACTAGCCCTGCTGCTAGTGGTGATGTTCCTGAGGATGCACTTACTGACTCCCTATTGCATGCCACCTTGGGAAGGCTGAAAAGCAATGCTTCTGGTTCAAGAACAAGCACAGCCCCCTGGCTAGGCCAAAGGGATCTGCTATGCCAGATTCAAGGACGGAGGTTGGCTCCTTTCTCCAGACACCTAGAATTGCTCTGGCCATACTCAATCCCGTCCTCCTGATTTTCTTGTAATTTCTTAAGGCCTCCTGGAATGTTGGTTTGTCTATCCACAGTAGTCCAGGGAAATACAAACCTAAGTAACAGCTAACACGCATAACAGACTCTAGCTTAATAAAGTACGTTTGCCTTCATGCTGCCTCCTTTCATAAACCTTTCTGGGACTGATTTTTTTTTCTTTCACCCACAAATGAATCACTTATGGATTTCTCCATTTCTCATAAGAGCACAATCCTCCTTTCAGTCTTCTAAGCTTTTCTAAATCTCAGGGTGATTTTGACCCTGTGCTCCCGCCAGCCATATTATCAGTCACCTGACCCTAAATCTGGAGCCTCCTCGATAGATCCCTTGCTTCTTATATTCCATAAACACCCTTCACCTCTTTGCAGCCATATCCTGCTGATTCTGCCACCAACGCTCCCACCCCCAGTCTGCCATCCTAGAAGGATAGACGTACGTTCTTTACCACCATGGAGCCATTCTTCTGAGATAATGAAGCAGGGGGCAATTCTCAACTTCCACGCTGAGTGCGCCATAACTACGCAAGCTCTATGTTTCTGTTTCATGAGTTAGTCCTCAGCAGAATGTTCCTTCTAGAAGCAAGTATACTCACATGTCTCAGATTTACTCTTCAAAAAGCTATGTTTTTTTAAAAAATCCTTTCCCAGCTCAGGTGTTGTCTTTCTAAACCCCTCAAATCTGGGGTGAACTTTGAACTTGATAGGCCAGTGGGAGAGTAGCAACCACAACATGAGCAGATACTCAGCACCTGTTTCTGCACTGGTGGCTGCTCAACTACTCCCTTCACCGCTCCCTGAAGATGGTTTGGGTACTGTGTAAAAAAAGGGAGGTTCATGTCCCAGTTCACCCATGCATTTTGGTTGACAAGTAGTCAAGACGATCCAAGATCAAAGGTCATCCTCCCAGCTGACTAATAGTATCATCTTCAGGAGCCCTAATTGGATTAGCAGAACCTAGGCCAAACTGCTGACCAACAGAACCATGAACATTAGTAGGTGTTTTAGCGACTAAATTATGGAGTCGATGGGTAACTGATATGTTTAATTTCCTCATAGTCCTTCACAGTTATTATTTAGTTCCTGAGCTCTCAATTCTAACATGTCTTCTTTCATGTTCTGCATCATTATTTAAAATTTTAGGTATCCTATTCTCTTGCTTTTAATTTTCTTATGAGAAAAACTCACGCACATGTGTGTGTGATTTATTTTTTTGTTTTCGTTATGTGCATATGTCTCTGTGAATGGGTGCCATGTGTATGCAAATGCTGGCGGAGGCCAGTAGGGGGCGCTGAATACTTGGGAGTTGGAGTTAAATTGTGAGCCACCTGGAAAGGGTGCTGAGAATAGCACTCAGTGCCCTTAACCCCTGAACCATCTCTCTGACCCGTTTATAATTTTATATTCTACACATACCCAAAATGAATATACAATAACTGTTTAAGAGTCAACTAGAACCTTTGCAGGGCCCAGGCATCAATGAACAATCTTTCTTTTTGGTTATTAATTTTATTTATGGTTCTGATTATTTTTCTTGAATCGAGTTCTGATTTTGAAGCTCTAGCTAGCATAGAAATCACTATGTATCGCAGGTGACCTTTGACCTTGTAGTTATCCTCCTGCCCCCTACCTCTCAAGTGTTGGAATTACAAGTTAAATGTCACTATGTCCACCTATGATCATTACTTTCGAAGGCTTAATAAAAGAATTAAGTTTCCAACCATAAAATATAAAGTCTATTATTGTATTGGAAAAGAATGCATAGTATATATCTAAGAAACAAAATTAGGTATTCATTTCAGGAATTTTTTACTTTGCAAGTAAATTTACATATCAAAAAGCAAAAGTAAACAAGTGTATGCAGGTTCACATTGCACAGAAACAGTTGTTTGATTTTCCCCGTACATTATCTGTCTCTGAAGACACATATTTCTCCTATGGGATTCGCATCTGTAACCTGAAAGATTGCCAGACTCTAGGCTTTTACTCTAAGAGTGTCACTGATCCTCATGTGGCTCTTCAATTAAGATTTTGCATTTAAAAGAGAAAGTCCCTTGTGTTGTTCCTAATGATGCACCTGCTACTTGGGAGATTTCTTCTTCTCGTAAGAAACAACTTAAATCTGGCAAGACACATGGCTCCAGGCTTTCTCTGATAATATCAAAGAGCATTTGTAGGTTTTAGATGTTTTTGTGGGTTTCCCTCCTCCCGGGCGCAGTGAAGTCCCTCCAAGTCCTCCCAAAACAACAGTGCTCGCGGATTTTTTTGGCTTCCACTCTCTGTTTCCACTGTACACCTGCACTGCACAGCTGTCTGGACTCAGCAGAGCTGTGACACGGCACAGAAAAATCCACTCGCTTCAGCCACTTCCTTTCAGATGTGGACAAGCAGGGCGCATCACATTAACAAATGCAGTACCGTTTCGGATCATTCAAACCTTGTAAAAGCTCTTCATGAAACGCTTTGGGACAATAATGCTTACGTTCGAACGGATAAAAGCTCTCATGCAAGCCTCCGTTTTTAATCAATTACTGCCATTAATGGTGTTCTATGACCCTTCAGAAAAGCACGATCATCATCTCTCCTGATTCTAGACCTAAGAGTGCATGTGCATTTGATTACGGTTGATCCTCAGCGAACACTCCCTTAGAAAGAGACTTCTGTGATCATTCCCCCAAATGTCACACATTCTTCTATTAGTCGTAAGGACAGTTTACAGGTGTCTCCGGGCACTTGGCTATGCAGAAAGTAATTTAATATCACGGCACATCAGAATCAGCCAATAGACATTGCCTCCCAGGTGTGTACGCATTAGCATACTGCCTTCCCACATCTCGCTCTCTTGACTTTTAAATTTTTCAATATGTACAAATGAGATACAGGTTTGAATCTATTCCCGACTGAGATGTCTGCTTCATAATGAGAAATAGGTTTTCTGCCTGTTTGCAGATTCAGCACCAAAAGGATGCCTGACCATAATGTGTTTAGAGCTGACACCTTGGAGAACTGACATCTGCACAACTGTAATCCTCGTAAACCTCCCCAGATAGCCCTTATTTAATTTTGCAAACTGTACCCTGGCAGGGCTCCACAGCATGTTTGTGTGTGGCGAGACTATCCTGCAGTGGCGGTTCTTTCTTCTTAGGGGCTCTTTGATGGACACTTGTCAGTAACAACCCAGAGGAGTGGGGCCCCACCTCCAGCAAGTGAAAAAACAGGGCAGGGATAGCAATGCTTCCTTAATTAACTTTCCCAAGGAAAGCAATGTTCCCACAGGAAAAAACAACACGTTTCCACCCTCCTAGCGGCCCATTGGAAATGAGCAACAATGCAGTTGCCTTTTTGTCTCCTGAAGACTTTCTTTGCTGCAAGCAGTAGCGTGTTCCTCAAAGAATGCTAGTATTTCCTGTGGAAACTGTATGGCTGCCAGAACTGGCTCGGAATATTCCCCCTTTTCTTTTCGTAAAAATGAAATAAACAAAACGTGGCATTTGACAATAGCCAACACTGGCTTCATCCCCACTTACCACCTGCAGACGAAAGTCACCGCCACGGAGAGGGTCGGGAAAGAAACCTTCCCTAGGACATGGACAAGCCCGGGACTCCGGACAGCGCCGGGAGGAGGAGCCGAGGCTGGACGGGGCAGCCTGGGTGCCGGGGGCTGATGGGCCGGGGTCTCCCCTCGGGCAGCGACACAACCCGGAATCCCCTTCACGTTTGTTATTGTTCTAGTTACTAGTGTGGCGATCACTATGCCTTCGCTCCTCCTTGAGAGCTCCTAGGAGCCTTGGCACAGCCCATCCCCGCCTCCGGGACCATCGGAGGTAGCCGCAAGCATAACGCCGGCGCAAGGGCCAATGAAAAGAACAATCCCCTGCACGGGAGCCAAGGACTGCGAGGCGGGAGCGACTTGGGTCCCCCGGGGTGAAGGCGTCTGGGTGACCCCAGCGAATCTACCCCAGTGACTTTCAGCAGCTGCACTGCGCGGCCCGGGGCAGAAAGGACCCGAGGCACAAAGGGGGCCCCGGGACCGTGGAACCCTCAGGGTATCGCCTGGGTGCAAAGTTGCACAGGCTCATCCGCCGCTGCCCGCGTCCCTCTCCTCCCCGCAGCGCCCGCGGGGGACCTGGACTCACCGGAGCACGGAAGGACGGCGGGAAGGATGGACGGACAGACGGCGAGAGCGGCGGGCGCAGGAGACCCGGCGGGCGGCGGAGGCGCTGCCGCGGCCCCGCTACGTCACAATGCGGCCGGGCGGCCGGCGCCGCTCCCCGGGCCCCCCAACGGGCGCGCGCGGGCGGGGACACCCGGGGCGGCGGGGCGCCGAGCCCAGGGACGCGACCACTACGCGGGGCCGCCCGCCCGCCTGACAGTGACTGTCCCTCTGTGTCCCGGCCCGGCCCACGCCCCTCTCCAGCAGCCGCCTTCCCGGGTGTCCCCAGCCGGCGAACCTGCTGCCTCTGCTTACCTCGCGCGTTCACCTCCGCTGCCTTGGCTCTTCTTCGCAGCCTCTCTCCTCTCGTCCCCTCCTACTTTTGGCCCCCTCTTTCCACTTTCTCCCCCGCCTCCCCTCTGGCTTCGCTGTCCCCCCCCCCCTCCAGCCCCCGCTTCCCCCCTCTCTTTCTTCCTTGGAAATGAAATCTCCCCTCACCGCGATCCATGAATCAACCGCTGCCACCTCATTGGTCCCCAAACCATTCCAAGGTTCCAGGGTAAAACCGGGAATAGACACTCTCGAAAAAAGGAAGGTGGCCGTGGTCCTGGGAAACTGTTGTGTCTGACAAGCGTTTTGGCAGAGTGTTGTGCCTTGGCACAGCGTCTTCAACCCCAATCTTCCCCTCTCCAAGTCTCGCCCACCCTGGAGGACTTAACCAAGGAGTAAAGGGGCAGGGCTGGGGGCGTTTTACCCAGAATGTTCTGTGCTCCTGAGGGGGTGGTGCTAGAGATTTTGGTCTGAAATGACAGTTAATCCAGCGGTGTTCCAATGTACCCAGGACGCTGTGATAACAGTAACTTTACTCTTAACATCCCTTAAGGTGGGGGCAGCAGGGACTCCGCTAGATGAGGCATCAGAGGTGCTGGCAGCGGTGGGTGCCTGCCTCTTTCCTATTTCCTAAACAAAATCCAGGGAGAGTGGGAGCCTTGATAACAACATTGGCTCTCTGTTGCTCCTTGGAAACCTTTAAACGGTTTTGGACAGATCTCTGTTTCAGGCGGGGGACAAGATTTGGAGACTGTCTGAGCAAAGCCATTGATGACTACGCTCTTGTTCCAGGATATAAGCTGCATGCTTGAGTTTGTCCTGAGGAACGTGTGAGGGAGTAAGCGGCTGGTCAATTTAGGGTCATCTTGGGCCCCTATCAGCCAGTTCTAGAGGATGGGAGTGACTCTGAGATCCAGGGAAACCCAGCAGCACCTGGGTGCTAGGAACGGA
The DNA here is from genome assembly GCF_014885135.2 of Alexandromys fortis. Classification (NCBI taxonomy): domain Eukaryota; kingdom Metazoa; phylum Chordata; class Mammalia; order Rodentia; family Cricetidae; genus Alexandromys; species Alexandromys fortis. Next base: position 3,122,445 of record NW_026067946.1, read on the forward strand.
ATATGTGCCAGGGTATCTGTCACTGGAATAGACTACTAGAAAGAAGGAAGGGCCTGGCTGGTTAAACGCTGGTACCCTGAGTAATTGAGTGACTGCTGGGATCCATAAGGCGACTCTTTTTTTGGGGATCACAAGAGCAATCCTTGTCCTGCACCCAGCTGGAATCCTGCCGGGAAATGCTACCACAAATGAAGGCCACCTCCAGAAATGACAGCCTCGAGTGGTAGCCGAAGACAGCTCCTGTCCTTTCATTCCATTTCCTACTCAAAGACCACATTTCTTCCCTAGGTTTTCACCCAACATGTCACGGAGTTCTGCCATGTGTTTATCTGTAACTTATCACGTATAAGTACACGCATGGAGCGTGGCTTCACAGTTTTAAAAATGCATGTTTTCCCTGGGTAGAAAATATGAAATCAGATGATATCATATGCCACTAAAAATACTTTAAAAATATTGGGTTTAATTTTCTCACATCTGTTTAAAATAAAACGTCTTTTTTTTCCCTGGTGTGAAGTCTGAGAAGAACACATCTCTCTCTCTCCAGCAGATATGGGTGGGGTTAGTGGTTTTTTTCTGACTTGGTGGTATACAGGGTACAAATGCTTGCTGATTCCTGCCCTCCTGAATTCGCTGAATCCCTTTCTTGAAAAAAAATCAGATTTGAATTTATTAAAATCAATTATTAGACTTATAAGTAGATGTCTCTTCCATTTGCCCCAAACATCCTATAATTCTAGCATTGAGCCAGATGTTTACATGAGTCAATAAGGAGAGGCTGGATTTTGTTGTATTACAGAAAGTGGATTGCCTGGGGAAAAGAGGTTTTCCTGGCCACAGCAGCCAGCATGCCACAGTGAAAGGCAGAAACCTTTGTGATGTGTCTTCGGCTATTTACCCTACTTTTTTTTTTCAAAGTTCTTTTGTTACTTTTTTTTTTTCTGCTCCCAACATGTTTTTGATTACATACTCACCATTGTTTCCATGTGATTATTTTTACGCTGTGATTTAAATCTAGGCTTGTATACACTTTCCCACATAGACTGTGTGTTTGCTTTTGTTTGGACTGTTTGTTGGTTTGCTTCTCCTATACAAACCCTTGCCAAATCCAAACCACAAATTGATCCACCAAAGTGTGGCAGTAATGAAGTAGTTCAGTTCAAACAGCTGCTAGATTTTAGATTGGATGGCAGGAATGCTGGCTTCCTCGGCATAGTGTTGACTTCTTCCCCCTCAAAACTAACCAGCTGATGCTAAGTTTTTCTAACTGCTCGTTAGTAACATCCAGTCTCTGACAGTCAGTCAGTGTCCTAAGGACCGTCTGCTGTGTGTCGAACCGCGAGTGCCTCATTAAACCACAGTCCACAGACCATTTACCCCTCTTAACTTGCCCTCTACCTGGGCCTGCCGTGGCACTGGGTGTGCTCCACTTCGTGCTCATGTATTTTTGCTTCTCATGTGTTTCTTAGCCCTGCCATTCGGTTGTCACTTCCCGCCACAATGACAGCAAGCTCCTCATACTCACATTTGGATCCTCAGCACTGAGCACATTTTTATACCCGGAGTTAGCTACTGAAAATAATTAGTGAAGAAGTGTATCTCGCTGTAGATCATCTGCCAGAGAGCTGCCATGGAACCGCACGTTCAATTATTACAATTAAACATCTGCCTCCTCTTTCCTTTTGCCCAATTTCCATAATCTATCTTTATGGGTCTATGAGGATTGGCTAAAACTACCACAATCCAGCTAGTGATCAAACAGAAAAGTGTTTTCTATTTTTAAGTGCAGATTTTATTAATAAAACATTCAGCTTTGCAGTTAAGGCTTTTTTTTTGAGTGAGTGAGTGAGTCTGGCTCATTGAAGAGAGGCCTATTTGAGGTCGTCTCTGATTTCTGCTTGGGAACTATAATTTGGTTGCATTGGGCTACTTTTTTTTTTTTATTCTGGAGCCAAGTTTGCCTCATTTGTTTGGCTCTCAGCATGTTTGATCCTAAATTATTTACATCAGGAATCTGATGATAACATCTTATGCAAATGTGTGTGCCTATCAGTCAAGATAGGTTAGGTTGTGCTGTGGTAATGAACAACCACACTTATCACCACCCTGAACTCCCACAGATTAGTTTAAAGAATGTATTTCTTGTTCTCATTATACTGCAATTTCAGATCGGCTGTGTTTCTGTTTCACAAGTGACTTTGGTTACTCAAAGCGTGGGAGGCTATCTCTAGCATCTCCCACTAGAAATTAAGTGGCCAATCTCAAACATCTCTGCTCACAACTCACTGAACACCACCAGCCGTGTGGCTCCACCAGATGCCAAGAGGATACAGGAGCCCAGTCCTGCAGTTCCTCCACCACTCTGCCCATGCTGTCGAGCCGTGAGGAAGAATTTCAAAAATATATTCTAGAGTTAACGTCAATTTCTGAAGTAGCTGTGGAAGCAAAAGTAGGGGGAAATGTGACTTTCTCAAATGATCAGAGACACAATTCTTGAGTATTCCCCCCCCCCCCCCCCCCCCCCCCCCCGTCAGGGAAAGGAAAAATTACAGACAGAAATGGCATTATGTAGTTTTATGCCAAGGTGTAGAACATGCTCATTTTTTCTTTATATCTTCTTTTCCCTTATTCATTCTTTTATATCCCCCCATTTCTTTGTATGCCCAAACAAAGCCTGAAAGGGATTTGACACCCTTCACCTTGCTTATCTCTAAGGCTGATTCTCTCTTCATTCCTTTTCAAGTTGGTCCCCCCCCCCACTACCACCAATTTGCCCTTTCTTACCTTCACCTTTTGTCGGTTTGCTTCATCCTAGCACCTGGAATAAAGCTCTAACTGGGTGTCTTAGTGTCTTGTCCTGTGGCTGTGATAAAATATCCTGCTACAAGTGGAGAAAGGGTTTGTAATGGCTCACAATTCAAGGGTACAACCATCAAGGCAGGGAATTCAAGGAAGAGGGAAGGAGACAGCAGGTCATAGCATCCACAATCAGGAAACAGAAAGGATAATGAATGCGCTCAGTTAGCTCTCCCCACCCCACTCCTCTTACTGTGCATGTATAGTCATTCCTATATAAAGGCCACAGGAGTACCCTGGATGCTTTCCTCTACTTCCCTTACCAGTATTTTATGAGACAAGACCTTTTTCACTGAAATTGAAGTTTACTGTTTGGTCTAGGCTGGTGTCCAGAAAGCTCCCAGATCTGTCTCTGTTCTCCAAAATCACTGGTCTACAGACACAAATGTCTGACGTTTTATATGAGTGCTGGGGGTGATTAGAAATCAGGTCCTTTGGCTTTCACAGCAAACGCTAGCCCTTGCCTATCTTCCCATTGCCCATCACTGTGTACAGGCCAAGACCCAAGCCAAGCAAATGGTTCTGTCCACTTGTAGCTGGGTCTTCCTGCCTAAGTAATCTAACCAACAAAATCCCCCACAGGAATGCCTGCAGATTAAATAGCCCCTTACACTGTCTGTCCCCTCCTCCTTGTGCTATACATAATATGCATGCTGAGTTTCCAGGCTGTGCAGTAGGTTCACTCCACCAGAGTAGTCACCGCCTACCCTATCCTACCCCAGCTTCTCTCTATGCATCTCGGTCATTTCTTCAGCATCAGGTTATTGATAATTCCCAGTCCTATCAAGCTGACAGTTGATACTGCCCATCACAAAGCCATGCCTTGACAACTTGACAATGAACTCCATCACCTTAAACCATCACTTTTCACTCCATATCCCCAGTCGCATGAACATTCTCCTAGGGCAAGAATGTATTCAATCCAGTTTCAAATGTCCCCCTAGCCTGACAGTTCCGACAGCGTTTAAGGGCTTAAGGCCCACGTCTCAACTGAGACCCAAGATGAATCTCTTAACTGTGGGCTCATATAAAATAGAAAACAAGCTACATACTTTCAATATACAAAGAATAAATGTCAGTCTTCTGCAGGAGAAGGACTGGAGCATAGAAATGACAGGACCAAAGCAAGACCAAAAAAAAAAAAATCCAGCAGAAAAAAAATACCGAATCTCACTGTTCCATGTCTGGCATTTGGGACTCAGGAGGAAATTGTCTGATAGCTCAGGCAGCCCTGCCTCTCAGTCTCTGCAACCTGTAGCACATATAACCTCCTTCTTAAGCAAGTTTCATTCCCTGTTTGCAGCTATCCTGGACCTCAGGGGTCCAGGAATCTCTACTATCCTAGGCCCCATTGTAATTCAGACTTCACTTTCAGTTTTACACAACAGGATCTCAGGGCATCTTTGAAAGGTGTTTCAACACTGTTGTGCACTGTCTGGCTTTGATTGCTCTCTATAATTCTAGAGCAAGCCTCCATTACCCTGAATCTTGAATCTTTTGTGCCTGCAAAACCAGCATCATGTAGTCAATACCTCCCTGGACCACAGCTGTGCTGATCCCAGGGAAATACTTTCCTGGGTCTTTTCAAAGCAGGGGACCCCCTACCATTTAAGCTTTCTTCTCTCAAATGAATTTGGATCTTCATCAGGTGGAGCCTGTACTTGGTTGAATTTTGTTTTCAGGAAAGTCTTCCTATTGCTCAAGCTCAGCACAGAACGTTTCTCTTCAGTGGTCCTGATGTCTTTAACAGTTTCAGATGCTTTCTCAGCAACTTCCTCTGCTAGACAAATGAAATCCATTACGTTTAAATTTAACTCCACTTGTGCTAATCAGGATATGGCAGAACGAAACCAGATTCTTGGCTAAGATATCCCAAAGTTGGCCCTCCTACCTCCTCTCTCCTACATAGACTGGTCCTGGGAAACACACTGGGCAACTCTTGGGTGAAGAAGAGATCTGAAGCTGAAGAAAGGACCGAGACACATACAGAAAAGCTGGGGTAGGATGGGGTAAGCTGTGATTACTTTGGTGGAGGGAACCAACTATATAACTTGGAAACTCAGCATGCATATTATGTATAGCACATGGAGAAGGGACCAGTTAGTCTAAGTGAAATGTCTCTGTGGGGACCAATCTCAGTCTGTAAAGATCTGGGAGGAGGAAGCTATGGTCCATTGTTCCTACATACGATGGTCAATTGCTTTTAATACTTGGGCCAGAGGAGGACTTTACATCCCTTTGAGTCTCACTCGGGGAAGGCTTTGGCATTTCCATCTGTCTGAAGAATCAGGGTCTTTGACACAGTTGTAGTCAACTACCCACTTTCACTGAGGACTTCATCTGATGTCCGCATCTCCCAGTTCTTCACCTCTGAGATCTCATGAGACAGGCCTCCCTCGTCTGTACATCCCTCGTCTTCCAAGTTCCCATCAGAAGGGCCCACTAGTCTCTGCAGTATTCAAGGGCTTTTTCTAGCCCAAAGCTTCAAACTTGTCCACATTCATCCTATGAACCAGTTCCAAAATGCTTAAGGAAAACCCACATGGTCAGGTTTATGATAGCAGTGGTCCCAGTAGCAATTTTCTTCACTTCCTTCCCTGTGGCTGTGATTAAATACCCTGAGAAAATGAGCATGAGGAAGGAGGATGTGTCGTGGCCCACAATTCCAAAGGAAGTCAAGATGGCAGGTTCCTGAAGCAGCTGCTCACACCACATCCCTTATCAGGAAGCAGACAGGGAAGCTTTCTGAAGAAGTTTTCTCCTTTTTATAACTTTGGGAACTTAAGCCCAGGAAATGGTGTCACTTGGTTTTAGTGAGTGTCCTCATATCTCAGTTACCCTACCCAACATGATCCCTCACAGGGGTTGCCTGGAGGCTTGTCTCCAAGGTGAGTTAGATCATGGCAAGTTGGCTATGAGGAGTAACCACCTCACTGAGGAAGGAAAGATGAACCCCAAATCTGGCAGCTTGGCTGCATTATTGTAGAGAATAAGCAATAAGAAGTTTGATAGAGAGTTTTATAGACTGTTAATCTGATTCTCTCCGCTTATTTGAGGACTACAGTTAGTCATATTACTCTGTTTTGTCCAATCATATAAGGTGATTTTTTGAGGGGGAGTGTAGTATTTTTAAATGGAGGCAATTAAGCCAAGCAAAATTGAATTGGATGGATTAAAGACAGCTTGAGGCAAAGAGAATATTCACAAGAGATTGAAGTTAATTTGTAGTATTTTTGAGCTACATGGGGCCAGCTGAAGTCTCTCTTTTTTCAAGGGAACCATTAGCATTGGTTGTCTTCAACAGGTTACTTAGGCCTTTGAAAAGATAAAAGACTCTCAGGATAGCTCATGTTTAGCTCTAGTTGAAAGGTTCCCCTGGACACATTTATTCGCTGATGCCTCTCAAGGCTGACACTAACAATGGTAAAACCTACTGGGACCATGTTTTAGAAATATCAGTGGCCGGGAAATCCCAATTTCCCCCACCTTTGGGGACCACCGTCGCTCACATGACTTAGCTGGAACCCCAAGCCCATTCTTTCCTCATTGACTACTACTTTATTTATCTGTAAAAAAAGAAAAATGCAAAAAAAGAGATAAACACAGACTTTTTTTTTTTTTGCCAGAATGGTCTGATAAGTTCATACATAGACTTTCCTGCTTTCTGTTCTTGTCCCATGATTGATTAGCTGAGATGAAAAAGATTCCACTCTCTGTAACTTTCAAGACAGAAATGAACTTTCCCCCTTCAGGTAAACCACCCTAAGCTCCCTCTGGTTGCAGAATTATCCCCAATGTAAATCCCACCCATAACTTATCTTTTCTGTGTGTAGCATTCAAATCACACAGAAACACCGATGTTCAGGTTTGGCGACCTTCTTATTGCAAAAACCTGAATAAAAATATTTCTCTGTGTCTGATTCTTGCCACTGACAAGATCCTGTCCCCCTCTGAGTCAACTGATTGTTTTTCTGTTTTAATCACTGATGTGAACTGATAGCATTTTACTATAAAATAGTCAGTTCTAAGCAAATTTTACAAGTAATGCTAACATTCTACAACAATATAGCATGAATTTTAAAAGTTCATCAAATTATACAGCTTTATTATTTAGGATTTTTAATATTGGTGAGACTATTAACTGTCCTACATCATAATATTTGGATTATGCTATCCACTTGCACTATACCTGATCAAATATGGCATGTGTATAATAACATAATTATTATTAAATAATACCAAACAGATGCTTGATACACCATGGCATTAATACTATTTTCTATCAGTTTCCAAATGAGTAATTTTCCTGCAGGGTTACACGACTTTACATCTTGGACCAATAGGAGAGATAAATGTTGTTCACGATGCAGGCCCGGGGTAGAGGTTTTCATCAGTGCAGACCTCAGGTAAGGACTATTTCAATGAGCAGCAGAAGGGAAGAGAAGATAAAGCAGAGGAAGAAAGAGGGAGAGAGATGACAGAGCGCGAGGTGGGGTGAGTGAAGGGAAATGGGGTAGATGTATCTTCAGAGGCAACAGTTAGGTCTTTTTCTTTTGGGATGATGAGCCCCTGCCGAACACAGGCCATGTGTGTAAAAACAAACTTTCTCCAGGGCCATCTGACCCTGACAGGGGATTTCTATTTGCCTGAGTGGGGGAAGAAAAGTGGGAAAATTCACTTAAGATGGAAAACTTGGGCTTGGGAAGTCTTAGGGAATTCTTATCCTGTACAAACAGAGTACTCTTTGGGAAGTGTTTGTTTAGATATAAGGAATTTCTCTAAGGGGAAGCTTTAGAACTTGAAATTAATTTGATTTTTTTCTTTTTAAAGGAAGGCAGGTCCTCTGAATGTGGTTAGTTCATGTGAAAAGGAATACAAGTGTCTTAGGACTTTCACCTAGACAGTGGTTGGGGACTGAAATCTACATTCCTCTGGGGACTGTGTGCTCAGCTGCCTAGGGTATTATCAGCAACTACAGAGGTGATTTTTTTTTCTCATTTGGATAATAATGTTATGTTAGCTTGTAATCTTTACTGTGCATAGCACTGTAATATATATCCACCTCCGTAGGATTCACTTTCTTTATGAGTAATTTGCCCCCACCTGTAATGCCTTCGGGATAAGTATGCTTGTACGCCATCAATAGGCTTACAGATAATGCAGGTGGCGGTGAAATGAAAGAGGGGGATTTAGATCTTAAAGGAATTAAAACTATAACCGACTTTGGTTTCTGTCTTTATCTTTAAGCAGCTTTTGTGGGCTAATAGAAGCGGTTTCCCCCTTGAGGGAGCCAGGCACAGGCATTAGAGTTGGTTACTTCTAAGCAGCAGCAGACAGAGGTCAGTGCACGGAATGTGTAATTTTAATCCTCACCACTCCAAACCAGGAGAAATCCAATTTCCATGCAGTTCTGGGAAAGAAAGGCCGGTTTTGAAGCAAAGGAAGGCGTTCAGTCTTTTAGGTATCACTATCTTGTGTTTTAGTTTTATAGCTGTTAGTGCCCAAGTCCCTGGCCCGAGCACAGAGAGTCCTCTTTAGAAGAAAGCTAGGGAATACTAAATCTATATTTAGATGACAGATTTTTTTAAAAGGTTTTCTTATAAATGATGGGGAATTTTTTTAAAGGTAACTTGTGGGAATAGAGAAAGAGGTCTATGTCATAAAATTCAAAGTCTAAAAGAGCCCTATAATTCAGAGGTTAAACTCAATAATGTAGGCATCACGTTTTCTGAATTCAAACCTCACCCTTGGTTTCCATTGTCTTCAATGGTAGATGTGACCAGACCTAATATTAGATGTGACCAGACCTTAGTCTCCTTGACTACAAAGTTGGATGTTCATAGATTTTACTTCAAAAGACCATGCGATTTAAATAACTTAATAATATGTGTGTGTTTTCAGATCCTGCTATCTCCAAAGGGGGGGTGTCAGATACCCTAGCATCTTGTAAGCCACCCTGTCCTGTGGGCGCTGGCAACTGAACGAGGTCCTCTGCAGTAGAGTATGTGCTGCCGAGGCATCTCACAAGCCCCAGAACTATTTCTTAAACCATATTATAGTTCACTTTGTATTTTTCTTGACTGGTTGGCTGTCTGGAGTCAGGATCTCACTCTATAGTCCAGCTTGGCTCTTCTGATGTTCTTGCCTCAGCTTCCTGGTTGTGTGATTACAAAACAGGATTCCAGGATGCCACCTTGTGTGGCTACACCTTGGAGCAATCTGCAGTGTGTGCATAGCCATCTACGACCCTTTCTGTGCAGCCATTTAGGTTATGTGCAGTGTTGCTTGGAGAACCTTTTTGGTTCATGTTCAAATGTTGCTGTTGGCTCTCTGACAGTTTAAGACTTTAAAAAATTTAGATCCTCTCATTTGATGTTTAGCTTGGGTCTGTAAACAGCATTTAACATTCTACTCAGACTCCCAATGTTGGCTAGCCATCCAGGACCAGATGAAAAGGAAGAATTTCCAAAAATGAAGTGTCTTTAATGAGAGAAGCATCATCAGCATTCTTAACTCTAGGGCAGAATGCAATACGATTTTGATATGTTTCCCATTAATGTGATGTAAATGGAAAAACACGGTCCATGGGAAAAAAAAATAAAGTACTTAGCTATGCAGTCATTCAGCAAATCTTTCTGGGCTCCTGCACTGCACCAGGTACACAGTGCATGCTAATGTAGAAAGCATGAATGTGAATAGAACTAAACAATAGGATGCTCAAGCATATAATAATATGTAACAAATATAATAAATAATAATAATAGTGAATAAAATGCAGTCCAGGGGTCCCAAGCACTGTAAAGGCAGCGAGATGGTAACGGACAGGAAAGGGAAGACAGGATCTAGGTGGTCAGCAGTGCTTCTGGGTTCTTCAGAATGAGAAGTGAACGGCGTGAAGAACGAGCAGCATGAGCAAACAGAATAGTGGGGACGATGAATAGGGGCTCTGTCCACTTGGAGGAAGCAGCTCGAGTGCCGAGCACTCTCCCACCACCCACTCACAAGACAAAAAGGCCTTCAGAGCTGCTCTCAAAAAGCCCGGTGATTTACGAGGGCCTTGGACTGGCACACACATGTCTAACATCCACAATCAGTATCTCCACCACCACTCATCGCAGAGAGGGTAAACCTGATTAGAAATGGGGCGGAGTAAAAGACGTGCAAAGTTTCTGAATAGACAGACTGTGCTTTCCTGCGTCTATGGAAAAGGCGTCCTCCCAAGGCGCTCTGCCCGGTGTGAGGATCAAATAATGCTCTAGGTGTGTCCCACTAGACTAGATAGCCCTGAAACTAGAGTACAGATCTAAGAACAAGCTGGGTAGCAGAAAACTATGAAGGCAAGGCAAAGTCTTTGAGCATCCTCAATAATCAGGTAGATACTTTGAAATTTTATTATCTAAAACTAGAATCGTGACCTAGAAATCAAAACCTCTGTTCCGTTAGGTTGCCCCACCTTCTAAAATCTATCATGCCTTGGAAGTGACTTTTGACAACTGTATAGATGAGGAGGAAGGAGTGTGGGATTATGGTACAGATGGGAGGCAGCAGAATTTTTAAAAATGGAATTGATTAAATGTTCGCAGCACCCAGAACTACTCAGAACTATTATGTAGAAGCAGTGCATGTCCACAGTGGAAGGTTTTAGAATACCCAAAGGGTGTTTCTAGAGCCACATATTCTCCACCATACCTCCTGCCTACATAACTACGGAGCGCCTGGAAGTCTATAATGAGATGTGCTACAAACATAATACACAGAGAGGAGTCCAAAATCAGTGTGGAAAAGAATGTAGGAAATATCACCACTAGTCCATATATGTATGTATATATATGTATGTACATATATGTGTGTATATAATTATATATGTATGTATATACATACATATATATAAAATTAAATCAGACATTGGATCTAATTTCCCTATTACTTGTTTTTACACAGAGCTACTAACCCCCCTGAAATCATATATTTTATTTGTCCTGTGTTTCTACTGAACAGCTCTATTCCTAGCAAACATGTAAAGTCATCTCTCCCTAGACATCCACCTCAAACCATCCCGTCAAGATGCACAGCAGTGTTGTCGCGGGGAGAAATGAGTGGTTAGCCTGTTCCGAGTTTACATGGAGAGTAACAGATGGATGTGACTGCTACCCAATTGGAAAAAAAAATGGCGCTTGGTAGAAAACACATCAATAAATGTCATCGGGAAATGACTGATGTGTTCTGTGAACGCTCCACCAGGGGACCTGGGAGTCTTATAAACAGAGCAAAATGAAACTGTTCCTTCCTGTTGCCCAGTGATAGGGGCTTGCAGAATATATATTGACCTTTGGATGTATTGTGCTTTTTCAAATTGAAGGATGTGCATGGGTATCTGTTATTCTACAGCCATAACCAATCCCTCTCTTCTTTCTCCTTCTGCCTCCAAAACAAACAACCTGAAAAGAAGTCTTTGCTCCAATGTGGGTCTCTGTCTCTGTCTCCTTTCGTCGCCTGATGAAGGTTAATATTCAGGAGGATGCCTATATGATTTTCTTTGGGTTCTCCTTCTTATTTAGCTTCTCTAAGAACAAATCTGCTTTTCCTACTAGTAACTGTCCGGCTTTCATGACTTGTGCCCGCAGAAACCAAAAGAGGGCGCCAGATCCTTTGTTTATTAACTGTTTTAAACAAAATTTTATCAGGTCCCGATCTTAAACATATCTAATTAATCTTCTAACCCACACGATAAACTTCAACATATCTAGAACAGCTCCAGGCTCTGTTGGAAATCAAACTGTGGTTGAATTTGGGAGGTGGTCAATGTGATAAAGCGATAGGACTTCACAGATGTTTGTATATGCCACATGGCAGATGGGTGAGCATGATTTACGGGACTGGACTACAGGAATATGATAGAATGAAAAATAAAATGCTTAGAGAAATTCTGGTTGGGGCCACTGGTGTTACTTCAGGCATGCTGGAACAGAACAGAGGTGAGATATATCAATCTGAACAAGTAGATTAGATTTTAGAGTATAAATTAAATATATAGCTTGAAAATTTAGATTTTTGAAAACAAGTCTTCAAGTAAGTTCTGTGTCAATAGATGAACAATAATATATATATATCATTCCCTTTCCTCCAGAAAAGTAAGCAGATTTTAAAAAAATTTTTTTTTGCTGATGCTTATCATGATTCACTGATTTCTTCACAAAGGCANGCTGATGAGGGAGGGGGACTTGATTGGGGGAGGGGGAGGGAAAGGGGAGGCGGCGGTGGGGAAGAGACAGAAATCTTTAATAAATAAATAAATTAATTAAAAAAAAAGAAGTCTTTGCCGCCCTTAGATTGAGCACCCTGTTGCACTATTCAAACTTCATGACAATAGCCTCACTCTGGTAGACTACAAAATATGTTCACGGGATTTGATGAGAACTGGATGGAGAAAAACTATTGCATCCTCAACAGTTGGCTGAAGGAGAATCTTTCTCCTGGAAGAGAGCTGAGGAAATGCTTGCTCTGAGCAAACGAACACGTCATTGCTTCAAAGTGACCGGACTGTGCACTCACTGTTTGACTGAGCCCCTGACTTCCCCTGTTTTGGGATGGTTACAGAAAAGCCAGTTTTGGAAAAGTTTCTGTTTGGCTCTAACACTTGGCAGGGGAGCCGAGTGTCCTCTGCTCTTCCTTGAGTTAGTTATAAAGTTGGTTGTCATCTCGAGTCCGGAACACCTGCTGTTCCAGGGACTGCTTGGCTCAGGAAAAGAAACATAAGTTATTTTTATGAAATAACTCACCAGCTCAAGAGTTTAAAAAAACTCGATCCTCCGAAGCAATGCATTTTCTTCCCTCATAATCAAATATGGTATTTTCAAAAGCCCGAGATTTCCATTTCCCCCCAATTTCCTTTCGAGTGATAAATCACTGAGAAGCAAGTGACAGGTCACTTGGACGAACTGGAGGAAAGAGCGTGCTTTGGTTCATAACTCGGTCCTCGGCAGAAGAATGACACAGACAGCTGGAGCTCACAACCCAGGGAGGAATATGAAAAGAAATTATAAAAACATAAGACAGGAAAACCCTTAAAAAATTTAGAACTCGCTCGGTCTCTGAGTGCAGTACAGAACAGCCCAGTCTGGAGCTCCGTCTCCAGCTGCGTTACTTCATGTAACAGCTGCGGCTCTCGTGAGGGTCTGTCTCCCTTCCCTCCCGTTTTACTTTTTGATTACTCGAAGTGCGTCTTTCACCACAAAGATGAACACATAAGCAAGACTTGCCAATCATAATCTCGTGTTCACGACCATCACGATTTCTTGGGGGTGGAGCAACGCCGGGAAGGGCATTAGTCTCTGCTCTCTTAGGTCTGGGAGCTCCTGAGGTGATGAAAGACTACAAGGGAAGCTGTGGTTTCCATCTTTGCTACCTTGAGGGGACAGACTTGTTTAGGATGAAATCAATAGAGAGAAAAATAGTGCCGAGGAACGGAGAAAGAAAGGCAATCCTGATGGGGAAGAAAGAAGTCTGAAGTCCCGGGTTTTCTTGCTTCCGTGCTCACAGTTTCCGCCCGGCTTTCCCGTTTTGGCACGAACTGGTTTGAGTTGGGTTTCTGCCTCTTGTAATCAAAAGACTCATGACTAACACACAGTCTTTGATTGCAAGGAAAAACTGTGTAACAGAAGGGAAAGAAACCAAGCTTGCAATTCCAGCACTCTGGAGGCAAGGAGGGGCACCACAAACTTGAGGCCAGCCTGAGTGCCGTAGTAAGTTCCGAGCCCCTATGCGCTACATTGTGTAGAATCCATTCTCAAAAATACGAGGGTGGGGGAAGATCAGAAGGAAGGGGATGAAGAGGAAGAAGAGGAGGAGGAAGATGAAGAGGAGGAAGTAGAGAACAAAAATAAGAGAAATAGAATATATTGTTTTCTCTTTCCTTCTATCAATGCAGACATTATACCAAGATCATATACAAAATTTCCTTTTTTTTTGAGATGCCTGGGCCTTATAACGTAGCCAGAAGTAGTCTTGGACTGACTTTAAACACACACGCTTCCTGGCATATATCACCATTTTAATTTATCCACTAGTATTGGGTAATGACTAGGTAACCCCAATAGAAATGGACTAAGCCTAGAGTGAACCTGGTGGGCCAAGCCTGCAGTCACAGCTTCTGGAAAGCGGAGGGAGAATCAGCGCTGCTGGTTCAAGGCCCGCCTGCTTCACATAGCAGTTTCCTAGCCAGCAAGACCCTGTTTCATAAAACACCAACAACCAAGCAAATGCTGCAAACCGAGCAGAAGCAGTAAAATCCCCACTCCTCACAGTGCACGTGGCCTACACTTGAAGGTGTAGACTTTGAGCTCTGCCTCTCAAATTGTCCCATCTGCTTTCCTGTCTTTCTCCCTTTCTCGTTCTTGCTTCATGACTTCTTTATAAAAACAAAAAATGATGGTTTAATATTTATTTATATTTTAGTATTTAATATTTAGTTTAAGAAATGTCTGTATGTGTGAGTCCCTACACATATGCACGAACACCATGGGCATGTATGATGTCCACAATGCCTATAGATAGTTGTGAGTGACCCTGTGGGTGCTGAGAGCTGACTTTGCAACCTAAAGGGTTTTTAATCATCAACTCTTCTGTCCAGAACATCTAGTTAAAAAAAAAAAAACCAACAAATACATATTCATTAAAAATCTAAATAGTAAAAAGTACATTAAGTGAAAAATGAAATAACCAAACCTTGCTTTTATAAACTTATTCCTCATGTTTAGTCTTGTGTCTGCTTTTGAATTTGCTTACCCACTGAATATACTAAACCTATTTTTATTTTTTTATAACAAAAATGGAATAAAAGTATACATGCTCCCCGCTTAATTCCTTTTGAAACCAACTTAGGGCATATTAAGCACATCTTTATAGATCTAGCTCTTTATATTTAGTATCTAATTAATATTTCGATGTAACGAGGGACTTGCCTCTGATTTTCTTTATTTGCCTTCGGCTTTTGCCATGAGAGCCAGAGCTTTACACACAGAGGGTGAGAGTTCTACCGCTTTGACTCTTACCCTGTCTTCTTTCCATTCCTCCTTATAGAAGAATATAGCGCTTATATTACTGGGGCAACAGTTTCCTAGTCGCGAACTGTACACTGATGAAAACTGGGCGTTGCCTGCACCCTTACATACACTGGGTCCTGGGAGGTATGATTCAAAGTGTGATACACGCAAAAGCATCGCCATAAAGGCTCTGACCCCGCGGGAGTGAGTGCACACGCTCACATCCACACACGCTCAGCTGCCCTGCCTCTTGTTTGTGTGTAACGTTTAAGTCGTGCCCGGGCTTAAGGGTCTTGACAGAGGACCGACCTCTTCTCCTACATCTGTGTCATTTCCACGGCCAGCTTCTGTCAATTACCGCACGAGACAGTTAGTAAAACAGTTTTTCACCTTCAGGCAGACGTCTTGTGTCCATTTGTCTGGATCAAGAAGCTTACCAACATCTCTAATTCTGAATTCTGTTGGTGTGTTTGAGGCCTGGCAGACTGACAATACAATCGCTGTTCTTTAATCAGCCCGGCGGACAGGACTCATTTATTTCCCCTTCTTCAGGGATCCCTTTCCAGGGGGAACTTCTGGAATTCAATACATGTTCAGTTCTTTCATGCTTGTTTTGGGATCATCATTAAGCCCGTAGACTGTACTAATGGCTCGATATAACACTTAAGGTTGCTGAAGCCTGACCCAATTACCTGTAATATTTTCCTCTACCTTCCTTGGGCAAGAGAACTAGTGCAGACCATCCCTTCCCATGGCGTCTTACCACCAGGCTGGCTTTTCTTTACTCTGGCATTTTTATGCTCATCAGCAGTAGGATCAAACGTGCTGATTGGTGGCAGCACTTGTCTCTTGCCCTCCTGTGCACAGATGACCTGACGCCAGCAGGGTGTGAAGTGGTTCGCCTGTGGCCACCGAGAGACAGCAGGTCCCATTTTCAACGCCGCGTTATTGCCTTCTTAGGCCCTCCTGACAACCAGCAAATAACACGAGGTGATTTTTGTAATGTAATTTCCAGTTGTGGCAGATAATTGGCGGAAACATTCAAGCCAATTAAAACAGCAAGTCATAACCCTGTTGACAAGGAAGACAGACTTAAGGTATATTACCTTCCCCAAATGTAACTCAGGAGAGAGCCTGCAAGCCATGCTATGCAGCCTTCTGTGACTGCTCTTCTCTTTGGCGATATAAATAAGTTATAGATGGTTATATCCGAAGCAGGTCCCTTTCTAACTGAAGGCCAGGCGTTGTCTGTGAGATTGTGGGTAAGCAATGTTTATTACGTACCGCCCATCTCACCTTGTCATCTCCATATCTCAGAATATCCCTCACTTCTCTTTCCTCCAGGAGGACAAACACATTTGTTTTGCCTCTTGTCCTGGGCAGAGCTGTCCAGGATCCCACTGTTTATATTTAGTCTCAGATCTGGGATGAATACCCTTTCTAGGGCATCCAATATCCTTCCACATCCAGGATTTACCTCCAAAACATTCTTAGTTTTCATCCCAGCCTCCTTGAGGGATATGACATGCAGTTGCTCAGTTCCTGAAAGTGATGGTCACCTGTGATGCATTCCCTGTGTAGACTGTGTGACCAGAAGCTTCTGCATCTGCTTGAGACTTCCTTTATGGCAGGGGAAAAAAAAAAAAAATAAAAGTGAAGTTTTCAAGCACCTTCTCCGGGAAGTACTTGGTGACAGGGGTGTTTTTAAAAACCTCTCAAAGCGCATTAGAGGCCACTCCCTGCCTTGCTGACTTAGGCCTGGCTTTCTGCCAGTCTGACAGGAAACTTCACGCTCTATCCTGACTGAGCTGGAGACTACAGCGCACAGCGCAGCCATGCTCCAGCCTCCTCCTGCAGCAAGCGAAGAGAGCTCTGCCAGGAAGCGCTTTCTAGCTGGAGACAGCCCGTAGATGCTCAAGAATCGGGGAATAAGAGACCTTGTTGGAAACATGCAAACTTCAGTAGTTACATTATCTCATGTCCTCTGTGGCTAGCCTGTTCTTGGCTGCCATTTCAGTCAAAGTGTGACAATGGCTTCCCTAGAATCTCACGTGGAGTTCAACCAGAGAGCTAAAGGAGACACATGCTGGGTCAAACGTGATTAAGAAGAGCCAGCACTGCTCCAAGTAGACTTTCTGAATGCATTCCCCTGGCCGCAGCGCCTGTTTGTAGATGCTTTAAAATTCCCCATTTCAGAACCCTGTTTATTTCCCTCTCCGAGCAGCACCTACCTGTGTGGCTCTCCAGTCACGTGTTTGAAGCGGCCTCAGAAATGTGGCACCTGTTGTCATTCTCAGGCAAGATGATAGACAGAAGAAATGAGTCTGTGGTCCTGATAAAAGACATGGCCGACTGGTATCTCCTAAATTTCAGCAGAATCCTTTTCAGAGTCAAAGAAAAGAAATGGCAATGTCTCCTTAAGTTAAGTGGGTGTTCTCCGGCCAGCCCTTCCAGGTCCTTTTCCTACCTTTTGTATGGTGATTAGGAACAGCTGACTGGTGTCCTGGAGTAGATTTCGTGGCCGGTCAACTCTTTGGGCTATGTTTCCATCTAAGCACGGTGATTTCTAATTTCTCCATAAAGATCCAATTTGCATAGCTTTAGTGCCATATAAACAAAATTTATAGACACAACACCAGCTGATTTTATACCTAACAGTGGTGATTTGAAGGGTTAAAGAATAATTGAAGACTTTAATTGTGTTTCCTCTCATAAATCAGCTAGAAAGGATAAATGGACTTATTTTTCATGCACTGAAGATGTGTTTGCTAATCACTTTCAAGAGGAGTGATACCACACTGAGAAACTTCCGCATATCAAGACGGACGAGATTATTGCACTTATAAATCCCTTAATCAGAGATCTTAATGTTGGCGGCGGGACATTAGGAACAAGCTAATTGGCAATATAAGTAAGACCTTGGGTGGAAAGAAGATTTTCAAATCAATAGAGTAAACAATCGGCTGACACCGGACAGATAAGAGCCATGTGTTTGTGCATGACTGTCTGAGAGCCAGATTTCCCGTTGCTCTCGGTCTGAGAGGACAAATATACATTGTGAAGTGTCACAGAGTGGGGGTGGGGTTTCACGTCTTCAACAAAGCTTTGCCATGGCCCCAAATTATCCATAGGGTCTTAACTTATCTTCCCTCCTTCTTACTTAAACCGTGTGTAAAGGTAATAAAAAAAAATACCACCATCTCATAATTATGAAGCTAAGGATTAGGAAGGAGGTGGGATTATTTGTAAAGATTTTTAAAAATGTCCTAATGGTTTGGGGTTATTTGGGGCTATGAAAATAGAGCCCCTTCCCTCCCCTCACCCTGGCCTAAAAAGTGTTCCCCACTCTGTGATGTAGTCACTACTTATCAGTACTGTAGAATTCTTTCTCGTGCACCCCAAACTTTAGCTAATAGTGATTTTGGCATATAAAAAAAGAAAAGGTTGTGGGTTTTTTGGTTTTGTTTGTTTGTTCGTTTTTGAGCTGCCATGTTGCCCGTGCTCCAGGGACAATTTTTGGATGTGTTTGGGTGTTCTATACATAGAAAGTGGGGGGACTCCTAGCACTGTGAAATGAACTAACCAGAATGTTGTCCAGTGAGCCGGGTGGCGTGGAAGTAGCAGACCAAATAAGCAAAGAAATCCTGGGAAAGAAATGAGCAGAAAAGAAGCCAGAAAACCTGGGAAAGGAGGTAGAGACTGGGTGACGGTGACTTATTTAGATAGGAAACCATCAGTCTGGTTCCTTGAAGGTAACTCCAAGTCTTTATTTCAAATATTTCTCCACAATACACACCTTCTGGGTGTGCATCAGAATAGATCAGACCTGTTGTTCTCATAGCGCCTGTTCTGAGACAAAGCTACCCAGAACTGAAGGAGATTCAGAGTCCCTGGGCAGAAGGAAATCAGGAAACTGCAGTACTGGCAGTGACCGATGAACCTCAGCTCCCGGAATTCCTCCTCCTTTTTTTTAAATCTCTACAGGAAGAGCTAGAGTTGGTCCTTCTGCCCAAGAGCACGGTCCAAGACATGGATACTCTACTGAAGTTACTCATGTGCTTGTTAAGTGTCTCCATCCCAAATGACTGAGGAACTGGATGGATAAAGCAGTGTTTTGGCTTTGTGTAGGTATTGTTTTTCTTTCTAGAATGATATTTTAGGAAGACTTTCATCTTTGTTTCTCACATATAAAACTGCCTAGACTCTGGAAACACTGACTAATCAGAAAGATTGATTGTTGAACAATAAAGTCAATGAACTAAGTATCAAGCTGAGATTAAACAGTTGCGCCCTTTAGTCCCATGGGGAGCCCCTCCCTGTCCTGATAAAGGAAACAAGTCTTTTGTGAACGTTACCTTTGAGAATGGAATTAAGGTAACTGTTGGGTATCTGATTTAAAATATTTGGCATGTAGAAGAGCCAAGTTACAGAAAGGACTTTATCAGCTGCAAGGATCATGCACACTGAAAAGAGTAGGCACGTCAGAGTGTCTTAGAGTCTTTCTCTGGAATTCATCTGTTCGTCAGAGTGCCTTCCCCGCCTCACAGCTCTTAAACAACACACAAAAGGCTCTCAAGATTCAGCGGCAAACCCTTATTCTTTAGTATTTTAATAACTAGGGCCATTGGCATGGACTAGAGAGATCCATAAACTGAAAACACATATCCCCCATGAGATTGGATAAAAACACTAGGCTGCTCAAACACCGGTGCCTTTGAAACAGGCAAAGCATCTGGTGAGAGCATCATACAAGCCAAGAAATCTGGAAAATTATGTCAGGAATATCATCTCCAATAGTACCAGCCTTTAACTTAAGGGCCAAGTGTGTTTCAAACATGAAAAATATATATATATATGGGACCAAGAAGATGGGGAAATGCCTTTGGTGCTGTCATATGTGATCCTGCTAATGTCTGCTGCGGTGTGGGTGTACAGGTGACTGTCAGCTTTCTGAATAGGCTGCACAGAGTGTGGAAGCGGGAGCCTGTGAGGAAACACAAGACCTGAGGTTGGGTGTTCAAGCCCCAGGAAGGAATGTATTTATGTAAAACCACCATGCTGTGCAACAGTAGCAATGCCACAGTGTCAACTGACTGACGGCGGATATGTGGCACTTCCTCAAATGTTCCCTCTGGCCTGCCTCCCATTTCAGCCAATAGGAAGGTGTGCGTGTGTACACGGACGGAGTGAACCCCACAGAAGAAAATCAGCGCTCAGCAGCAGCAGGACTAGGACTCTATCATGAATCTCTTCCCTCCTCTTCAGACTCCTTCTCTCACACGACTGCCACATAGCCAGATTTATTGTACCACAATAAATTTCATTCAACATAAAATGGTCACAGAGCCAGCACGGCAGATGAGGAGCTAGGATGGCCAGTGTAGACCCACAGTGACTTCTCCCCACTTTTCCAGACGACTGTGTCTAGAACACGCTGTGAGAGCAAGAGCAGGCCTGAACCACTCTGTAATTTCGGATCTTCACGGAGTTTGCCCTTGCCATCTGCACTTGGTCACCAGCTCTTTAATGGAGGGCTCTTAACTGCATATTTTGGCAGCTCATGTTCCCTTAGACCTTCTGAACAGTCCTGACGTTACCCCAGTGATATATGGCCTGGGTCATGGGTCTACCTGACCAAAACACATTTTGCCAAGCCAAATATTTCTGTCAGTACAAAATAAACATGCTTGCCAAAAACTACAAACCCACAGTTCCAATCTGTTAACACTTATAAAAGACAAAGATACTTTCAGAACAGCCAGCTTCCTTTAATTCTTTAGCCTCCCGTGTCATTTTGCTGTGTTTGAAAGCGTCTTTCAGCCCTCTGTGTATGTACATCAAGGGAAGTATAGGTGTAGGAGAAAACCTAATTGCCGGGGGAAAGAGTTACCCAGCTGATCTTGGGGAACAATTGTCAAGCCCCCCGGCCTGAGTGATTTCTCCAATGTGAATAATACATAACTTGAAATCAGCACTTTAAGTTTTGCTCAACAGCACTCAAACATCGAAATACTCATGTTTTGAAATAGTTTCAACTCATATGTTGAAATAATTATAACTATGGCTATTTAGAGAGACACAAAGGTTCCCATGTTTCCACATTAAGCATTATGCAAGAAGGGAAACTCTGATCTCATGGGGTGATATATATATCAGAGGCCAGTTTATTCAGGTGAGAGAACCAGACCTTTACAAGAAGGATGGCTGGGATGGTATGTGGTGTTGGACATTACCACATTCACTTCTGAGTCACGGTCTGCGTGCCTGTGTGCGTGCGTGTGTGTATGTGTGTCTGTGTCTCTGTGTGTTAGCTAGAACCTTTAAAGATTGTGTTTGTATGGTTTATTCAAAGTCTTCACATCACAGTGGAGGGGGAGCTTCATGGAGCAGCATATTCATTAAATGTCCTTGTGAAGAAGTACAACTCTGCAGTCTTGGGATTTGAAGAATTTGCTTTGTGATTGTCTAGTGGGTAGGTTTTGTGGTGGGGTTGTGTGTGTGTGTGTGTGTGTATGGGTATTTTAAATTACTCTTAAGCCTCATATCTATGTAGTTGTTTGAAATACAGAACATCATGCTAAGTAAAAAATGCTGCTTGTTGGTCTGAATCTATCTCTTCTTCCCATTTTTTCTTTTACATTTTAAAGTTAGGGTGTCATTGTAGCCTAGGCTAGTCTAAAACTCTATGTAATTCAAAAATTCTTGCATTTGGTCCTCCTGCTATTACCTTCCATATGCTGGAGTCATATGTGTGTATTAATGTGTCCAGCTTCTTTTTCGGTTTTTCAATGTGTGAGGACAAACAGGTCTATTATATCAATTCATACTGTCTCTGAGGAATCAAAGTCTAGGAGGAGAAAGGTTAGACATGGCAGTTCTTCATGTTTACATTTTACGTTCTTATGTACATATTGCTTAATCATGTCATTAATTAATACTATTTAGGTGGGGCATGATAAAGGGTAATGATTGTGAAGTCTAAGAAAATTTCAAAATCTATCCTGCGGCTTCAGAAACTAATTGATACCTACTATGATTGTGATTTTGGCAACATTCACAAACCTAATAGCATGTACACTACATCTGTAGGGCTTATTAAATGTAACCTGGCTACTTTTCATGAAGATAAAAATAATTATCCAGTTAATAAAAGTGACTGTAGAGTACCAAGGAAGTTTAAGATTTCCAATTGTTCATATATTGTATGTATGCTTCCTTTATTAGCTCATTCTGTCCTCCTATCTCCAACACACACACACACACACACACACACACACACACACACACACACACACTCAGATTCCTGTGAGGATTTGCCGGATATGAATTCCCTTCAGCTTCCTGCTGGTGGTGCCTGGTGAGACTCAAGCCGAGAAATAATTTAAGTGTTTATGATTCCTCTGAAGAACTTTTTTTTATTATTGTGTTTTCTTTAAATTTTTTTATTTATTCATTTATTAAAGATTTCTGTCTCTTCCCGACCACCGCCTCCCATTTCCCTCCCCCTCCCTCAGTCAAGTACCCCTCCCTCGTCAGCCCAAAGAGCAATCAGGGTTCCCTGCCCTGTGGGAAGTCCAAGGACCACCCACCTCCATCCAGGTCTAGTAAGGTGAACATCCAAAATGCCTAGGCTCCCACAAAGCCAATACGTGCAGTAGGATCAAAAACCCATTGCCATTGTTCTTGAGTTCTCAGTAGTCCTCATTGTCTGCTATGTTCAGCAGGTCCGGTTTTATCCCGGGCTTTTTCAGACCCAGGTCAGCTAATCAACCCAATTATAAAATGGGGCACTGAGTTGAACAGAGATCTCTCAACAGAAGAAGTTCAAATGGCCAAAAGACACCTAAGGTCATGCTCAACTTCCTTAGCGATCAGGGAAATGCAAATCAAGACAACTTTAAGATACCATCTTACACCTGTTAGAATGGCGAAAATCAAAAACACCAATGATAGCCTTTGGTGGAGAGGTTGTGGAGGAAGGGGTACACTCATTCATTGCTGGTGGGAATGCAAACTCGTGCAACCACTTTGGAAAGCAGTGTGGAAGTTTCTCAGGAAATTCGGGAAAAACCTCTGAAGAACTTTTAAGAATGACTAGAATTTTTCCATTTTTATTTCAGTTTATTCTAAAGGTCCTTTAAAAAAATTTACTCTTACACTTTCATGTCCAAATTCTGAAGGACCAGGGAAATAGAAAGTTTAGATTTTACCTGGCAGGTAGACACTATCCAGTGTCTGATGTCACAGGGATGTGAGGAAAGACAGCCCCCTTAGGACACTGTATTGTAAATAAGAACATTGTGGGGTTTTTTTTCCCTTTTTCTTTTCTTTTAGCTACCATCTCTGAATCCCAGATCACCCTCTTCCTCCAGTCTCATCCTCTCTACACACAAATCCCACTGATGTTTATTTCAGTGACTAAACCACAAGGCTCCTACTTACTGTCTTGTTCTCCGTGACTCTCTTATACTCAGGCTCTCTGGACTAGAGGGTAGCATCACCCACAATGTGGCCCCCCCCTCATCAATCATTTATCTAGACAGTGCTCTATAGATATTTCTATAGGCCATTTTGATGGAAGTATTTTCTCAATTGATGTATTTTCCCAATCACCCCTCTTTCCAGATGACTCTAGCTTGTGTCCAGTTGGCCAAAACTAACAAGCACAACTTCCTTTGCCATTTCAGTGACCTGAGGCCCCGTTCTCTCCCAGCCCATCACTGTCTCAGTCTATTTAAGTTGGGCCAACCCAACTACCATTTTCTTCATGAGGACTTCCTGTTTTTCCTGGGTCAAGAAGATAGCTGTTTGGAAAGCCAACTGTCCTTTTTTGTATCAACTGTATTTGAGGCTTTAAAACTTTCTGTGTATGAGGGTTTTTTTGGTATGCTACTCTACAGTCTGTCTGAAAACAGAACCTTATTTACCTTTCTGCTTTATGAACATACCATGTCCTCAATACATATCCATTGAATAAATAAATGAAAAAATCAGACTATACATATGGCATAACAGTCATGGAATCAAGGTACATACATGACAGAAAGGATGAAGAATCCTGTAGGGGGTCGCAGAAATTGAGCCATATCTTGTGTCTTAACCCATTTTCCCAAGAGTCAAGAGCCACCCCCCTCATTGAGACCCCTTCCTGAGACAAAGCATTTCCAGGAAACAATCCAAAGTAGAGAAGGGCTGTAGACAGAACTGTCTCATGTCCAGATAACTAGCTTCATTGTTTTGCCAAAGTTTGCTTATCCATCAAAGTCCTTGGAACATTTTTTTTTTCTAAATCAGCTTCAGGCAGAACTACAAGAAAATACGATGTCTCTAAGTCTAATTGGGTGGTCAGCTGACCTCAGGTCTCTTTCTTTAGGGCCAGTGCCTCTCCCCTCTCTATTCTTTCCTAGCGATTGTTTCTTTTCTTTTGCTGTGGAAATCACCATGACCAAAAACAACTTATAGAAGGAAGAGTTTGTTTTGGATTATGGCTCCAGAGTTCATAATGTCAAGGAAGACATGGCAGCAGGCAGTTGGAGCAAGAAGCTGGCCCATTATATTTCACCACAGAGGGAGCCAAGAGAGCATACAGGAAGCAGGGAAAGGCTAGAAATTCTCAAAGCCCGACTCTAGTAATGCACTTCCTGCAGCACATCCTAAAGCTTCTGTGAGCTCTCCAAAGTGGGAATCAATTGCTCAATTATCAATTATCAATCAAAACATATGAGCCACCATACTAAGGGGCCTTAAAAGGAGTCCCTCTGCTCTCCCTGAGTGACTCTGGAACCTTACTTTCATCCTACGGGTCTGTCCATCTTTCTAACTCTCCCTTTAGCTGAAGGTTGACGTAATTCCTTGCTTCTCTCTCTTGTACCCAGCTCTTCTCAAAGACCTAGCACTATGGCCTCAGCTTGTCGCTCCAGCACTAAGCTATACTGTTACAATTAATTTCTTTACACAGGAACAAGATTTTCTCTTTGTATTATAGAATTAATCCAATTAACAGTAATTCACATGTGCTAGTTTCCAGTGCTATCTTCAGAGAATAAAACTCATTAATAAGTGTGAGTCTCGGTAACAGATGAAACATGGTGTAAATCTATGCTTTAGAGGATCAAGACAGAAATGATGGTTCATTCATATTTTGTATAGAAAGCCCACGATGAGTTCACATTAGTGATTTGGGGGTTCTCATTCACTGCCCTATTTCCTATAAGGTCTGAGTAGACAATGGCATTTCCTGACTGGTCTTCATTATTTCATATGTGAATATCAATAATTCCATAATTATAAACAATCTATGTATAAGTACTATGCAATGTTTTGCAAAAACAAATGAAAAAATCATTGTCTTTTTCTAAGATAATCTAATTTATTTGCCTTCTCTTAGCCTCCACAAAATCTTAATCAACTAGAAAACAGAAAAAGAAAAGTAATAATTTTTAAATTAAGCTTTTAATGTTGGGTAATTAGAGATTTTACCCTTTTAAGAAATCACATAGAAACTGTGTATTTCCTTTGTGTTAGTCAGTTTCTGTTGCTATGACTACCTGAGCAGTACAGCTAGAGGAGAGGATAGATTTTGGTTTTAGAGGTTTCTATCCATCATGGTTGGGAGGATGTGGGTAGTAAAGCATCTTACCTGGTGGAGGCCAGGAAGCAGAGGGGAAGAATGTCAAGGAGCCATGGTTATCTTCCTTTCTTTTGTGTTTTGTCTAGGCCTCCAGTCTATGGGATGTCTCCACCCACACTCAGAGCGGGCTTCCTCTATTAACCAATCCTCTCTGGAAAGGTAAGTAGAATTAATTACCCAGAGGTAAGTAGAATTAATCTCCTAGATGCTTCTTAATCTCATCGAGTTGAGAAAGAAGATTAAACATAACATCCTAGTTTCCTTAAATGGCAACATCTTCAAAACTATAGTATAAAAACCACATGTTTATATTGTTATAGGCAAGATGCAGAATAGTTCCATCGTCACAAGGATTTATCCCTCTTTATTTTTTGATTTTTTTTTTTTGCTGGGGAATCAAAACCAGGGTCTTATTTCTGCTAGGCAAGCCCTATACTGTTGAGCTATATCACTAGTTCTCTGCTTTGTAATACATCTATCCCAATACCAGCATTTTAAGAATGCCATGTAAATGAAGTAACATGACATATGTCTTTTTAATGTTGACTTTTTCATTCAACCTAGTTCCCAGAGTTGTCATGAATATTCTTTTGCTTCTAAGAAGTATACCATGATATGGATGGACTTATTGGCTTGACCATCCACCTGTTAAAGGACATGTAGTTGTTTTCAGTTTCAGGCTATTATGAATAAAACATGTTATTGCTTTCTTTGTACACCAAATTTTCATTTCTCTGGGATTGCCCAAGCATGCAATTACTGTGTCATATGGTGGTTGCATGCTTAATTTTATAAGAAAATACTAAATTCTTTCCTATAGTGTGGTGTTTCCATGTTTTTATTCCCATCAGCAACATATGAGTGACTCATTTTTTTTCAGTATTCTTGCCAACATTTGGCAGTGTTGCTATTTTTTTTAATTTGAGTCATTTGAATAGGCATGTAATGATATCTTACTATAGCTATAATTTACACCTAACTAATGGCTAGGTATATTTTTTCATATGCATATTTGTTGGCTTTCTGTCTTTTAGTAAGATGTTTATTTACCAAGTTTAGGGAATGGCTTTGTGGCATAGTAATTGCTTGGTACGTGGAAGCTCCTGGGTTTGGTCTCAGCTCTGCAAAAACAAACAGCAAAACAACTCTGTTCACATCCTCTTCTAATTTTATTATTTATTTATTGTTGAGTTTTGAATGTTGTTAATATATTCTACATACCAGTCCTTGGCCAGAACATGGTTTGAAAGTCTTTCTCTTCTTTCTTTTTTTTCCTTTTTTTTTGTAAGATGCATCTTGTAACAAATCCTATTCAAAAGACAAATTTTAAAACTTTGATGAAGTCCAATTTGTTAATTATCTGTGTTTTATAAACTTTTATTTTGCTTTCAAGTTTAAGAAATTATACCTAGTTCAAGATCTCAAAACTTGATTCTCATTTTATTTTTCTAAAAGTTTTAAAGTTTTCTGTGTTTGCAATAAGTCTGGGACCCCTTTTGAGTTAATTTCTATCATGGGTGTAATGGTCTAAAGCTTAATTTTTACCCCACTGTTCTCCCACCCCTAAAAGTTAAAAAGCTGATTCCTTCCATTGAATTACTTTGTGTCTCTGTCAAATACCAGTTGTGCATATTTTATGTGTTTATTGATGGGTTTTCTTTTTTCTTTTTTTTTTTTCCTTTTGGTTTTTTGAGACAGGGTTTCCCTGTAGTTTTTGGCGCCTGTACTGACTGGAACTAGCTCTTGTAGACCAGGCTGGCCTCAAACTCACAGAGATCCACCTGCCTCTGCTTCCCAAGTGCTGGGATTAAAGGCGTGCACCACCATCTTATTGATGGGTTTTCTGTGTTGTTCCATTGACCCTTAGTTCTACTGTTGAATTTCATTCTGTCTTACTATCTATACAGTAGACCTGAATATTGAATAGAGTAATTCTTTTTACCTTATTACTTTTTGAAGATTGTTTCAGCTATGTTAAGAACTTATGCCATTCCCTGTAAGGGCCAAGGTATATTTGTCTTGTTTTGTTTTATAAAAATAAAGTAAAACAAAATTAAAATGAGATGAAAAGAAAAACCTTATTGGAATTTTCATGAGATGGTACTGAACTTACAGATGAACTTGGAAGAATAGGCATTTTTTTCTTATGCTGGCCTTCCAATTCACGAAACCAGTCTTTTCTGTTTGTTTAGGGCTTTAATTTTTCCCATCTGCGTCTTGTAGCTCTCATCACGTAGCTACTGTGCATAACTCCATGGAGTTTATGCCCATTTAATCTTACTTGGAAAAACTGATAGTGGTAACGCGATTTTAATTTTGGTTTCTGTATAGTCCTTCTTTGCATATAGAGTAAGATGGGT
This sequence comes from Alexandromys fortis, assembly GCF_014885135.2. Classification (NCBI taxonomy): domain Eukaryota; kingdom Metazoa; phylum Chordata; class Mammalia; order Rodentia; family Cricetidae; genus Alexandromys; species Alexandromys fortis. The sequence goes on from NW_026067946.1 coordinate 3,150,332, forward strand.
ATCTTTGTGTTGATCCTGCTGTCCACAGTTCTGCATCTGTTTTAGGAGTACTTCCTGTAGATTCCTCAGGAGTTTCTGCACAGGCAAATATGTCACCTGTGACAGGAATTGTTTTGTTTATTGCAGTCTAGATGTGCACGCACTTAGTTTTCTTCACCCTCTTCTTTGTTTTACTGTGATGACTGTACTTCAGAGACTTTGCTGATCAGAGTGCTAAGAATGTTCTCCTGATCATTTTACCATTAAACATGATATTGACGAGAGGTGGTTTCTAGGCATACTTTATTTCTTTATTAAGTTGAAGAAGAGTCCCCTCTATTCCTAGATTACTAACTGTAATGATTAATCTTTAGAATCAACCGGACTGGACCTAGAATCACCATGGAAACACACCTGAGGTATTTCTAGACAGAATTAAATGGAGAAATCAACCATACACCACTATTTGTTTTTCTCCACTTTGTGACTGTGGATACAGTGTGGCCAGCTGCCTCATGTTCTGTGTCATGCTTTAACTACCACGGATGGGCTGTGTGCCCTTGAACTATAACCCAAAATAACCCCTCACCTCACTTCTTGGCAGGTATTTGACCTGATCCATGAGAAAAGTAATAAGCTTAGGGTTTCCACTGTTGCTGAATATTCAATTTTGTCAACTTTTTTTTTGCATCTATTTATTGTTGGTCAAAATGGCTGGTTCATTTCACGACTGCCCTGACTCAGAATAATCACACAGAAACCATATTATTTTCAAAACTGTTTGCCCAATAGCTTAAGCATATTTCTAGCTAACTCTTATATCCTAAATTAACCCATCTTTGTTAATCTATGCATCACCACGAGGTTATGGCCTACTGGCAGAGTTTCGGTGGGTTCCTTCAGAGACATGTATCTCTGGCATCAGCTACATGGCTTCTCTCTGACTCTACTTTCTATCTCTCTCTCTCTCTCTCTCTCTCTCTCTCTCTCTCTCTCTCTCNTATATTTTTTTTTTTAACCTGGCTTTACTCTGTTTAGCCACTGGATTGGCCGAAAGCAGCTGTTTTATTAACCGATGGCAATAAAACATATTTACAGCATACATCACCTCCCACATCAATTTATGATAACTTTTTTCTTTAGCCTGGGTATATGATGAATTATATTGGTTTTGCGCACATATTATATGTGCTAGTCTGATAACCATTCTTGAGACAAAATGCCTGAGATAAATCAGCGTAAGGGAAGAAAGGACTTGCTGGCTTGTGATTTCAGTGGCTTCAGCCCATGTTCGTCTGATTTTGATTTGAATTTGTGGAAAGGCAAATGTCACGGCTAGGAGCATATGGTGGAGAAAAACTACTCACTGAAGCTAGGAGCTAAAACTGAAGAAAGATGAGGCCAGGGCCTCAACATCTCCTTCAAGGGCACATTATCCATGACCTCCCTTCCCCATGATGCTGTTTTCACTAAAGATTGCGTGACTTCTGAACAGTGCCACCAACCAGGGACCAAGTCTTTAATAAGAGCCTTTGGGAGTTATTTCAGACCCAGGCTACAGGAGTTTGTACTTATTTTTGCTTGTTATTGGATTTAATTTGTTAATATTGTGTTGGGCTTTACCCCCACCTAAGTGCATGAGTGGGACTAGCCTGTGTTGTTTCACTTTCCCTGTTTTATCCTATTGCCATGTTAGCACTGCCTCCGGACAAGGAGACAGGAAACCTACTTTCCTGTTTCCTTATAGAGGTTGTATAAAATGGTTTTAATCCCGTAAACATTTGGTTGTTTTCTCTAATGAAATCATTTGTGCCTAGATATTTTTTTTCTTCTAGGAACTTTCAAATTATTATTTCAATTCCAGTTTAGAGAGCTATTGCATTGGTCTAATTCATCTTGGCTCAGTCTGGGAAGGTGGATTTTCAAGCCTATTTCTTCTTAGTTGTCAACTTTATGAACATTAAAAATTGTAATATTCTTGTCCTGTTTCTCTGATGTCTTCAGGCTATATAGTGATGGCTTCTATTTTAGTCTTGATATTAGGGAACTCTGCTTTTATTTTTTTTTCTTGTCTTACTAGAGATTTGTCAATTTTATTGATTCTTTTTCAGAGAACAAGCTTTTTGTTCCATTGATTTTCTTCTGTTGTTTCCTTGTTTCCAATTCCATTGTTTAAAGTTCTTATCTTTATTCTTTCTTTCCTTTGCCTCTACTGTGTTAAAAGTTAATTTTTCAACATTTATATTTGCCTTTTAAAAGGTGCTTATTTAAGAACGGGCACAATAAAATTCATCAACATAGTCTAAACTCATTTAAATACTGAATAGTACTATGTGAGTTAATGCCAAAAATAGACACAAAATGAGAATTATTTTATTGACACATAGTAAATTAAAATCCTTTTTAAAATTCCACATAAAGTAATTCTGGATATTTTAAGTATTCATTCTCAACCAAAAGAGGTACAACTTGTAACAAAAAAAAAAAAAAGTCAAAACATACCTCTAAATCACTATGCTTAAATATGTTGAGGGCTAAAAACATTTTTGTAAAGGAGCTTTCTTTCAAGGAGGCACAAAGACCCTTCAAGCAGAAAGCAAGCTGGATAGAAATGAGTTACCCACACAGGAAAGAGCAGATCTTTCAGCTGAAATACAGTTGGAAAATTTGGGTAGAGGTCAGACATGAGAGAGGACGAAAGGCAGAAAGGCTTGAGTCAGAGAAAGATTGCTCCCTGAAGAGGACCACACTGCCAAAAGAGCTAGGGTTTGCAGCGGAACTACGACAAAAAGAACTGCAGAGAGAAAAGGAGACCTTCTTTTGAGGATATATATGTTTTTAAGACGGTAAAGAATGATACTGAGAATATTCATAATCGTTAGGAGTTTACGAGTTCAACTTAGCTCAGTTCTACCTTCTGGCAGCTTGCATGCTAGCCAGTTAATGACATTTGTTGGTTCGCTTTAAAGCACATTACACTTAAAGTGGGTGTTCACCTACTACTGTGTGTTTTATTTGCTTGAAAGAGATAGCAACTTCAAAGATTTATTGTTTGAAATTATACAAACCCTCAAAATTTAGACAATGTATCTGTGTTAACAAATTAGACGAATATTGGGTCGGAAGTGCGCGTTCCCTGTCCATGTCCCCTGCACTGCACCAGGAGGGCAGCCAGTGAGGAATTCCATAGTTCAGTCTGCAAGGAGACTCCAGATGTTCGCACGGCCCAAGTCTCTGAAGGTGCCCTGTCCTCTTCTATTTTGATTTCTCTTCCTTAATTTCTACAAATGTAAGATTTCTTTGATATGTTGTCTTCAGGCTCTTCCTCTTTTATCCTTAAATTCCTTCCATATTCAGTCTAGAATTTCAGAACTTCCTCTTCCCAGCCCCTTGAAAATTTGTCCAATTCTGGTGTGTGCTTTCAGGCCCCGTCCTCTTCAGAGGTCATTTTTTTCTTCCAGAATCTTCTCGTTGCTGCATAAACAGATTCTTCTGGTCATGAACACACTATGTTGTTGTTTTACTCTAAACTTCCTAAGTAGACTAGCTGGCAGAAGCTGTTTTCATGACTGCAGCTTTCCTAGTCTTGGACACAGAGAAAGTATTTGATGATAAGCAATGTTGAACAAAATGTTATCTGGAAGTAGTAAAAGTTACTTAATGACTTTTCTTTAAAGTGGTTTAAATAACATCAAATTACTCAACGTTTTCAGGTAGTCTTTTACAAAGTAGGTTAAACTCAGAATAATGCATATATTTTCTGAACATAGGTTCAGAGCTACCAGCAAAGCCTCACAATAAAAGAATAAAATCCTAAGAAAGAAATTAAGGCTTTTGCTTAAAAGGAAACATAGTGGCCATCAAGCACTGTTATCCAAAATATTTAAAGATTAATTCAAATATATTGATAATATGATTTTAAAATAGGCAGACATAGGATTAGATGCCTCACAAATATGTAGATACCAGATGAGATATACTGCTCCATAATACACACTCAGGAGAGTGTGGATTAAAACAACAAGATGCCACCTTGCAGCTATTAGAGCTGCAAAAATGCAGAACACTGATAACACTGAACGCTGGCAAGGACAGCAAGCTAAAGGAATTTTCATCCATTGCAAGTGGGACTGCAAAATGGAGCCCTCATTCTAGAGTATGCTTGGCAACATTTCTTCTTTCTTTCATTTTTTTCCTCCACAAAAGTAAACACACTCTCCTCTTACAATCGACCAGTCGTCGTGTCCTTTGGTATTTATCCAAATGGGTTAGAAACTCATGTTCTCACAAAATGCTGTGTCCAGATATTTACAGCAGCTTCGCTCATGACTGCCAAAACTTAAAAGCAAGATATCCTGCAGGAGATGAATGAATAAACTATGATATAGCCAAACAATGGGATCCTCAACAACAAAGAGGGGTGAGCTAAGGAGTGATCTGAATACACAGAGGAACTTAAAAAGCACGTTATTAAACTAAAGACAGGAATTTGAAAAGAGTGCATACTCTTGATTCTAATGGCATGACTTTTTAGAAAAGAAGAAATTATGAACACAGTAAACAGATCAGTGACCACTTGGTTAGGGAGAACAAGAAAAAGATGAAGGATTTTTTTTCTTAAATGAAAATAAAAGTGCAATTCTTCCCTGTGTTAGTGTAGCAGAGGGTCTGTGCCATTATGAATTTGTTGAAAGACATAGAATAGACATCTTATTGTAAGCGATGGCATTTGGGTTGATAAAAATCAGTCGGTGTAGGCTCATCAATTCTGACAAAAGGACAATTCTAGTGAGGAGTGCAGACAATGGGAAGGGATGGAAAGTTGAGGGTGAGAATCAGGTTATTTATAAAATATCTCTGTGTCATCTCACTTTTTCTGTAAACCTAAAACTGTTTTTCAAAAGGTCTACTTCAGAAAGAAAATTTCTCCTACAGTATTTTTTTTTTTTAGTATGAATACTTAAAAGTCAGGAGTTCTGCATAGCACCACACAGGACCTTGTGACTGATGCTATGCCATTCGGTCACCTTCAAAATAATTCACAGAAATGTGGTGCTGGAAACGTGGAAGCTTAGTCCATTCCATCACATAAAGCATCATTGTGGAAAACCAGGAATGAGGCTATGCCCCAGAATAGCCAGCTGCTTTCTTTACTTCAATGACATTTCCCTTGAAGATTCATATACTGAAGCTTGATCCTCAATGAAGTAGTGTTCAGACCTTTGGTCTTACAATGTTATTGGGTCACGAGGGCTCTAAATTAATGAACTGACAAACTCTTACATAGCTGAATAGTCTATGAGAAGATATAGCCTAACTAAAGAATGTTGATACTGGAAGGGTATATCATATTTCTCCCTTTTCTCTCTCTCCTTTTCCTTTCCCCTCCCTCTCCTTCCTCTCTCTCCCTTTCTTCCCCAGTTTCCTTCTCCATTTATTTCCAACTCTTCCTTTCTCTGTCTCCTTGTCATCCTCCCTGACTATCATGAGAAGTCTCCTTTGTCTCATACTTCTACTACCAAGATATTCTTTCTTGCCTTAAGCCCAAAGCCACAGATCCACCTGACCTTGGACTGAAACCCCTGAAACTGTGACTGAAACTAAAGCTTCCCTCGTTTAGATTATTGCACTAGATGTTTTTCTGTTGTTGTTGTCATAGAACCATGACTAAGGCAACTTACAGAGGAAAAAACTTATTTGGGCTTATGGTTTCAGAGAGATTAGAGTCCTGCATGGCTGTGGGAATGGGATGCAGAGACTGTGCATTTTTAAGTATAAAACCGAGAAAAGGCACTTGAAGTGTTGTGAGTATTTAAATTCTCAAAACTTCAAAACTACCACTAATGACACACTTCTCCCAACAAGGCCATATACTTCATCAGCCTTCGCCAGTAGTGCCACCAACTGGAGACCAAATGTTCAAATATTCAAGCCCTTGGATAACATTCTCCTTCAAATCACTCTAGTTGTCTTTCTCGGGTATCTTGTCACAGCAACAAAAAGCTAATTGTAAGTTCTTTAATATTGGCACTGTATTGAATATCAGGTTTTTATTGATATAATAAAAGGGTTAGACAAATTCACAGGTCTTGGTGGTATGGTTCCTAGGACTAGCAACATCAGCATCAAACAGGACATTTTGGAGATGAAGACTCTTCTGATTGAGAAACAAACTCTGGAAGTGAGTCCATAAATTTGGTTTTTATAAACTATAGAAATGATATTGACAGTATAGTCTTTCAAAATTTATTCTCTTCTCCCTCCTTCCTTCCACGATCTACCGTCTCTCTTCTAACTCACGTGATCCCCTTCTGCTTTTTGAAACAGAGTCTGACTGTATATCCCAGGCTGGACTTGAACCTGTAATCTTCCGGTCTCTGTCTCCCAGTTGCTAAGCTTGCAGTCACGAGCCATCATGCTTCGCTATTCGCTTTGTTATAATGGGCTCTGCATATGTTTGTGATGCGAGGCAAATTTGAGGACCATCAGATCATCTCTAAAGACCCTTCAACATGAAGAGTCTATTTTCATTTGGAAAAATTCAGTCTTTACAAAATTGCAAATGTCTATGTGTGTGTGCTCTTGAAATCAAGTACTCTAAATGGTTAACTAACTGGCATCCTTCTCCTTCTCAGGTCATTTCCTTAACCTATTTAGAATATTATACATTTCAAACTACACTATAATATCCATGTACAAAGATGTAAATATTTATACGGCACAATTTTCTATTGGTTATTTTCAAGTAACAAAAGCAGAACGCTTGCACACAAAGGGAGGAACTGACTTGAAAAGACTGTAGACGAAGCACCTCTGAGGCTTGCGTTAAGGGACAAAGATTTCAATGTGACAAAATAGCTCTCCCACTTCTGTAGTTAGAAAGGCACACGTATTTAAGTGCCAGGTGTCTAGTTAGGGCTGTTTTCACTGCACAGTCCCCAGTGAATGCCAACAATGGTTCTCTGATCCTATAAGGAAACCTGGGGAAAACAATAGAGACATTAATTTGCCTGTATCATGTACCAATGAAAATGCTATTAGCAAACACTGAATTATGGATTGGGGGACAGCTCCCAGGATTCAGTAAGAAAATAAGAATGTGATATCTACAGTCTAGCTCAAGCAGGATGACAGAGTTTGCTTTCATTTGGAAAATGTGTCCAGAACAATACAGAATAATAGGCACTGTCTTAACCCCTACTTTTGTCAAAAGCTAATTCACAAGGGGAGACTGCAGCTATCGGAACACTGAAAGGAAGAAATGGGAGGTGCAGAATCCAGTATTCTACATAGTACCAGCCCGTGGATGTTGCTGGGGAAAACAAGGACATTCCACAATTGTGACTGCGTGAGGCCGTGTTTACATTCCCTCTGTGAAGAAAGAGCCACGGCCCAGCTCCAGGGGGTTTCTCCCCATAATCTGACTGTGACTCTTTCCAAGTATAACAGAGGGAGCATGATGCATTTGCATGCCTTGCGGTAATGCACTTTTAACTCTTTTATTTCTGCATAGAAACCCTGGTAGTCGTTAAATGCTGTCAGTTGCGGCCTCTCGGTGTAATCCCTGAGGTGGAGCTTCAGCCCAGTCGTGTATTTTGTTTTCCTACTAGCATCCTTCATTTGGGGCTCTATTTTTTTAAGCAGAACAATTTCACAGACATTCTGGGTTAGCGTTAGAAAGGAGCAGTGTTCACTGCTGTGCTGGTGAGCTTTAGCTTGGTCAACTCGACACAAAGTAGAGTCACCTGGGAAAGGGTACTGCAGCCGAGGAGTTGCCTAACTCCAAATGGCCTCTGGGCATGTCTGTGGAGCATTTTCTGGATTTCTGGTTGACTGGGGGTTTCCATCCAGCTGTGGGTAGTGCCACCCTTGGACAAGTGGGCTGTATAGGAAAAGTAGCTGAACGAGCCACAGAGTTCTTCAGTTGCTGGGTCCAGGCTCCTGCCTCGAGTTCCTGCCTTGTCTCCCCTTAGTGATGAACTTGTGGCCGGAGCGTTGTAAGGTGAAATAAACTTTCATCCTTAAGTTGGTTTTGGCTAGTGATTTATCACAAATTAGAAGCCAAATTAGAACAATTGCTACCAAGGTAAATTGCTCTCTTGCTTTCATTTTCCAGACAACACATTAATGGCTTTGAGCATAAATCACAGAGATACAAAAAAAAAAAAAAAAAAACATACATACATACAATACATACAAAAGGCTCCAAAAGCAAAACCCTTTTAAATCCTGGTCTAAAGGGGCCAAGTCAGCAGAACTATCTGTATGGTGTTTATCTCTCTATCATTCTGTCCCATCAAAGGTGTCCTTCTAAATTACAGAATCAGTTTGGGTCAACAATGAGGACTGTGGTACAGACAGGGTGACCACAAGGAGGGCTGCTGACACTGACGGTGGTCAAGAGGCTGAGAGGCACCCACGCCAAAGCATCCACCCCAACGAGTGCCTGAGGAGTACCCGAAGTACAAGGGAGAAGAATTAGAGAGTGGGGTCTTGGGATAAAAAGCGTGTCAGGGAGGAAGAAATGGGAAGATGGAAGAAGAAAAAGAGAAGCAGAGGAAGAAAGTACGTGAGTCACGTGAGATGACAACGAGGGATAGAAAAAAGTCAGAGGTGGGAAGTGGAAGGGAGTGAAGGAAGGTGGAGAAGGGGCTGAGAAAAAACGGGAGAGGGCTGTGGTGGAGGTGCTTAGCCGAGGGTCCTCAGGGACCTGACTTTGCTTTGTCTAATGTGGCTATGACAGCTGCAGCTGAGACCGCTCCGGCCCCTACTCGGGTGGAGGGCTACATCATGCTAAGTGCATCTATGCGTAAGTGGTGTTAGCTAAGACGCAGGACTAGTCTCCCGACTCTTAACTGTTTTCCTAGAGTGGAACACATTTCAGGGTGGGATTTCTCTGCTGTAGTACTTGGAAGCTACTGCCCAGTCCACAGGAAGGTCGTATTCTGGCATTGTCACATTCCAGTTAGGCTAGAAAATCTCCCAGCTTCCCCGTGATTGCTTTCCCATTAGTCTTTCCACAGTGGGCTTTTAGTTACTGCTCGATGCTAGCTCACCTCAGGATTCCCTGATTAGGATGCCCACTGTGACCGGAAGATGCCCTTCAACCTTGTTCACACCCCCGTGTTTCTCTTTTTAAGCTGACTATTTCTTTAAAAAAAAAAAGGTTTTACATGTGTACTTGACAAATAGCAGTGTGTATATGCCTAGTGTACAAGGAGGTGGTGTTTTTACTTATACGTTGAGCATGATGGATACTATTAGCCTTGTGCTTTCTAGATGACATATGGGGACTGTCTTCTTCTAACATTTACTTTTAAGATGCAGGCCTACTGGGAAATTTTGGAAAAGAAGTGTCTAAATATTTCCTTACTTATACTTATGATGTCATAAAATTTAATTTATTTCTGTTTAACCTGCTCCTAAAGTCATGGCATGTATTTATTAGGCTTCTCATGATATTTGGGCTGCATGGAAGCTTATTGAGAACAATGAGGTTTGTATGAGGGTGTCTTGTGATATTATCAAACTTCTTTCCCAAGGTATTTCATTCCTATTTCTTAAAGAGAAAGTTTTCTTAAATATAATACAGCATCTACTGCCTAATGTGATAAGGAGTGAATATTTATCAATGAAAAAATACCTGCTTCCTTTTCTTGTTTTACTTCCTTAAGCCTCTAAGGTATATCACAATTTACCTTTTTAAAAAAGATTATTTCATGTATGAGTATTTTACCTGCATGTATGTCTGTGTACCAGAAGAGGGGGCATAGGATCCTCTCAAACCAGAGTTATTGTGGGCTGCCACCTGGGTACTGGGAATCAAACCCAAGTCTTCTGCAAGAGTAGCCAGTGTTCTTAACCACTGAGCCAATTCCCCAGTCCTTAAGAGATAAATATCCACAAAAGGTAATTTTCCAGATGATGTCATACAGATTTGTATATCTAGTACATTATTAAGGGGCATCCAAGTCTTTGTCCCTTCACAGTTTCCCTTCTAATGTATTTGCTTTGCCTTTTCTTCCTTTCCCGTTTCACCTAATGCTGGGAGCAGAAGTTGCCCCTTGAGACCCAGTGTTCAAAAACCCACAGATTCAGATGTGGGACTGTAGCTCTTGGTTCCTGCCTTTGTCCTATCTCTACAAAATCCTGGAGCCCTTGTCCTAAAGGAAGATGCTATTTCTATACCAGCAGCTCCTGTGTCTGGCTGTTCCAATCCTTTCGCTCGACTCCTTTGGCTCCAGTTGCATGGAAATTCTGAGCAGGCAGGGGGGCAGCTCTTTTAGGTTCAGCAGCCTAAGCTCTTGGGTGACAATGGCAGGGATGACAAACCAAGATCCCTTTTTATTCTGGGCCTTGACTACATACATCAGCCAGGCTCATGGCAGGCAGTGTGATCCTCCGCTCTTAGCAGCAGTGAGCACCAGCTGAAGAGGTGCAGCTCTTTAGAGCCCTTTAGACTTGACAGCTTCCCATGGCTCTTGTAGCCGGTCTCTTGCCTCTGTATTTTCCAGTCTTCTGTCTTCTGCCGTGACTCTCTGTTTTCTCTCTATTTCCATTGTTCGTCCTTATCTCAGCTAACTTTACTCCCCATCTGGAGCTCCTCAGCTCACTCCTGCTTCTGTGGCTCTTGGCATGGCTGTCCCCACTGCTCCTGCTAGGTACAGTGGCTGCTGGCATCTCTTCTTATATGTCACCCGTTCAGCTCACTCTTCTCATGATAAGAAGCCACAAGTAGGCTAGGAAGGACCATTTGGGACAAGTCGTGTATTTGGTCGAACACTGGAACACAGGAAAACATTCCCGGGGTGACTGGAAAGATGGACAGCCGCCTATCATCTAGCTAGAAGAGGGGGCGTGGTGGGGGCGTGGCCTGCAAATCCGGAGCTGCAGTCTGCACCAGGCAAAGCACACCTTCCAGTTATACCAGCCACCTACTTTACTAGAAGAATCAATCATGAGTCTCACATTTCACAGTTACAAGTTCTCTGTTGAGTCTCAGGGGGACACACCCCTTCCCTGGCCGCGTGGAAAGAGCTGCAGGCGAGCAAAGTTATCTAGAATTCAGCAAGGCTTGTTTTGCTAAGGGCAATTCGGAGGGCAAAGCTCATTCAGGTCCTCTGGAACTTAGCGAGTCCTCCTGCCCCGGTTGTGGCTAGGTAGCCATGTTTGCAGTGTTCCTTGCAGCTCTGGTCTGCTTTCCTCCAGGCGTTCATGATGCGTTCAAAACCGGTAGGCTGCCGTCAGGACAGCCCAGCTCTTCAGCAGCAGAGGCTGCACTGTCTGTCTGAAGAAGAGTCAAGCCCGTCTCCTGATGGCTTAGCCTATCCGAAAGAAAATGGAACATATCCAGGTATTTAAGATGAAATATCTAGTATTAACATTAACACACTCTCTAACTGCTCAACTCCTAGCCTCGGGAGAGTTGAGCCAGTCTACCTGCCTCGTGGCAAAACAAAAAATTGATTCCCTTCCTCCTCACCACCTCTCGCTCCTCTGACTGGACTCTGGTGGTGGGTGGACACCAGAGCACGGCTCAGCAAGACTTCCAGAGAGAGGCCGCAGGCCGAGGACTCTGCTAAAGTCATCTTTATCAATTATGTCTGAGAAGAAAGACATTTCTGAGCCTTACACTGTTGTTTGTCTTGTACACTCTGTTTTTTTTTTTTTTTCACAGCTTTCTGCCCATGGGACCTTATAAACAGGTTTATACACGCACGGCTCACAGGTACCATCCTCAGGCATTTTGCTACTAGCTGTAATCAGATTTTTTGTGTGGTCATTTTCTTCTGAACACTTTGGCCCAGTCCTTTGCCTCATGCCGTCTGTGGTCAAGCCATGTAATGTGGTGATGATTGGATAATTTCCCCTTTTTTCTTCTCATTGTGTATGCCTCCGGGGTATCTCTCTCCACAGCTATGTCTAATCTACAAATGGAGGAGATGTAGACAGCATCTCATTTTCTTGTCTTTTCTTCGCAAATTGGAATATATTAATTTTAGAGAAAATTTCATGTGTCTATATTGGGAGTTCAATATTTGCAAATGGCACAATTATGATCGATTTTAGAGAAGACTGTATTATTCTTGAACTATGGGTATACATTCTAAAATAGTACATTTTCCTACGTGTATTTTTGCTTGTATACAAAGACCTTACCAAAAAATAGCATTTAGTTAGGCTTTACTTATGAGTATCATGTAGTTTTATTTTGCCTCTTGAAGAATTTAAAAATTACTGATGCTATTTTAATTCTCACTCCGTTTTCTTAGCTGTAAGGCAAAATATAATGAATCCATTTTTAATAGTTTAAGACTTTTCCGCTATTCTGTTTTGAGCCCAGGGGTTCCAGAACTCTGTAATGTTTTATTATTTTCCATATGAAAATAATGAGGCTCTCAATGGAGTAGAATAGACAGCCCAGAAACAAATCAAAACCTATATAGTCAGCTAATTTTTGACAAGAGGTACCAGAAAGACATAATAGGGAAAGGATGGTTTCTTGGCACATGGCTGTTGGGAAAACAGGGACTCCAAATGGGAAAGGGGGAACTGACTCTTCAGCTCACACAGTGCACAGAACTCAGCTCCAGATGGATTGAAAGCCCAAGAGAGGGAACCGAACACATAAAACTAAAAGAGAACATGGAGGAACAGTTAGTTAACATTGGCCCTAGCAACAATTCCTTGGTGTGCACATCCAAAATGCAAGCAACAAGAGCAATGTCAAGCTGAAAGTCTTCTGCACAGCAAAGGGAAACGCTTTATAAAATGAATGGCAGCCTACAGACCAGGAGCAAATGTGTACTCAGGAGTTAATCTCCAAAATCTGTAAGAACTTTCAGAACTCAATGACAAAATGATCTTCTAAAAATAATATTTAAATGAACAAAGAGTCTGAGTAAAAATTTGCCAAGTAAGGCATAAAAACGGCTAGCAGGCCCAGGAGAAAGTGCACAGCCACCTACTCATCAGAAAAATACAAAGCAAACCCAGATGCCTGCCCACCTCACAGCCATTAGCACGGGTCTTACAAGACAAACGATGCAGAGGGGAAGAAAAGGGGACCCTTGGATAGTCTCCATGGAAACAAAATGGCACGGCCACTGCGGCAAACAGACGAGATGTTCTTAAAAGAGTCCAAAACGTGGATGCGATGGTGATCTGGCCACTTGTGCGATACTCCTGAAGCTGTTTCCACTGCTGGAGAAGACAAACTTCCTGAAACAGAAGGATGAGTGTGTGGTCAAGGGAGTCGGAGTAGCTACACTCACCTGCTGGAACCTCCAAAGGAGCTGTCTCGAGTTCAAGACAAAATTAGTAAAGATCTCGGGTCTCTTTCTGCTTAAACACCCAAGAAGCATGCAGTCACTACCTGGCAGAGTTCCTTCATAATCTTTCAGTATTATACACAACTTCCAAGATATGGAAACAATGTAACTATCCATCAAGAGATGAAAGGATAAGGAAATATATGTATACTGGAATAGAATTAATCCTTAAAGACAAAGAGATTCTGCCATTTGAGACCATGTGGATGACTCTGGAATACATTATACTGAGTAAAATAAATCAGACACAGAAAGACAACTACTCCAGGATCTTGTGTGTGAACTCTCACAAAAGTCAAATGCAAAAACACAGAGCAGAGCAATGGGTCCCAGAGGCAGGGCGATGGCATTACAGGGCATCTCACACTTCGGAATTGGCCATAGCCCTGTAGTTCGTGGAGGTGCATCAATTTTGTATCACGGGGTCCTGTACCTTGGCATCTGACAAGTTCAGTATGAATTTAATTATAAAACCACTCCCTGTCAGTATGAAAATGAGGGAATGTATTGGGTTCTGCAAAGAGCATAAGGCCCCCACCCTTTCTCTCCTCCCATCCTGATGGCTGTGTGCCTCGTACTCCCCAGTGCTCATTTCAAATGTCACCTCCACAAAAAGATTTTTCTAGTTCTCCCTCCTCTATTCCCTATTCCACTAGTGTTGGTTCAAAGGTCTAATAAACGTATTCATGTTTACAAAAGCATGTAAGGCAAAACTGTCTCAACAGATATCTGACAAAGGGCATTGTTAACCCCAGTGGGTCCAGAAGTAGGATACTTACCAAGGCTCCAGAGAGGTTACTCATGTGTCCTCTTCTGCCTCAAAGGTGGTCACAATCCTGGCATCTCTACCATACACTTGTTTGCACATTTTTAAATTCTATGGAGTGGGGTGTGCTTTGAAGGTCTGATATTTTTTGCTTCATTTATTACTGTGATGTTCCATGTGGCTCATTCATTATCTTTGCTGAGCAACAGCAAAAGCTTTCATTATATAAATATACTGTAATATAATTATTATTCTTACTATTAAAGTATAATGTTTCCGGTTTGAGACAATTACAAATAACCCTGCTAGTGAACACTATTGTTCCTGTGTTTCAATACACATAGGAGTAAATATACATTCTCTCTGGGGCACATATCTGGGAATCAATTACTAACTTACAAAATTTTCATATTTAATATGCATAGCACATAACTGTTCAAAAATGGTTATATTACTCCAATCTTCCATCCAACTGCGAGAGTCCCACACCCATACCACCTAATAGTGATCATTTGAAGCTAAAGTCACTATAGTGGGTTTGTTATTGCAGCTCTTTGTGGCTTTGACTTGCATTGTCATAATGACTAATAAATCTATTTTCATGGTGATCTTCCATTTGGATACTCTCTATTTGATGAAGAGCTTGCGCAAGGATTTTGCCCATTTTCCTTCTGCATTATCTGGTTTTTCTTCCCCCGAATTTGTAAAGGATCTTTACATATTCTAAGTATCAATCCTTAGAAGGCACACATATTGCAAACATCTGCTACATTCAGGCTAATGTTTCATTATATATGTTGATAAGCAGAACTTGATTTTATGCAATTCGATTTATAAATATTTTCTTTATGGTTGGTGCTTTTACATTGTTTAAAAAGTATATATTTACTCCTCAAGGTATATTCTTGTTCTTTCATCTAGAAATACTCATACTTATAGATATAAACACACATGGAATTGATGTTTGAATTTGATATGAGGTGAAAATAAAATTTTCCTTACGTAGGTTGTTATCATGATTGAAATGGGTGCTCTTTCTCCAGTTCTGAGCAATGCCATTTTTGTTATAAATCAAAGGTCCATTTGGATACGGGCTTGTTTTCAACTCCTTTGCAACAACATTTCCAATGTTTCCTTAGTTTCTTTCTTCATTCTTCCAATACCATATTGTTTTAGTAACTGTTGATTTATGATATATCTTGATATCCATTCAGAAATTTTCCAGATCTTCTGAAATATTGTCAGGGCTCCTCTTTGCTTTTGTTTCCATATACATTTTAGACAGCTTCTTTGTTTTCAAATACACACACACACACACACTTGACTATTTTTAAATTCTAAAGCTGACAAGAACATTAGTACAATAAAAACACATTGCCACTTGTGAGCACATTTAAAAACCCACAATATGACACCTCACTATATTCACCAGATTTATATTTAAAAACCTCATCCCCAAAGGTAAGATTTCATAATGCCAGAAGGTGCTGTGCAGTCTGCCAAGGGAAGGAAGCAGCCAACAGTCTTACTTAACTGTGATGCCACAACTCTGATCAGCATGGCAAGATTCCTAAAGGCATAATAGTGGCTCTCCTACTCTGGTGGTAACCAACGCTGTCTAATTGGACTTAAGATCCACTCAACAAGAGAGAAATAACGCCAAGTGCCATAAACTTGGTCAACTACCTGAGACTAGTGACATCATGGGTCTTAGCGGAAAGCTTGCTGCTGCCACTTTACTAAACTAGGAAATATATAGTGAACTGTAACTCCTAACTGCATCCTAAATACTTACCCCTCTACTCATAGGTAAGTACAGCTCTCATCCCTCAATGAAAAAGCTTCTCTTTGAAGCAGACCCAGACCCTCTGCTGTGGGAAGAAACTTTTCCTGAGGAGACACTACACACGTCTATTCACCCCTGATAGGGAGCCCACAGCAAAGGATGGATACCACCAGAGTCCGATTTGATGAACCAATGACTTTCATTGGTGGTTACTTAGAGGAATGTGAATGGGGGGGGGTTACTTACAGGAGCAGAGATGCTTCAAATGCATCTCCAAAGCCCACCCCAGCACGGGTGACAGGCCACTAAAGCCGGAGTCTACAGAACTGCACAGCCTGCAGACAAATCAATAGGTTGGAGAGTGTCCTTTCCAAGTAATTCTGGTTTTAACCGCTTCCCGGCAGCCCAACTGGTCTCTGCATCTTCCAGGCAGCTTCGGCTTCCAAGAGTCTTCTTTGCAGCTTGGTTCCTCTGGGGGTTTTTGAAGTTTGGCTTGTCTGAAAGTGACTCTTCAGCGATTTATTGCTTACTCTTGAAATGAGGGTCCAAGCAAATCTGGTCCGTTTCAGGGACTTCCTGAAGCTATTTTTAGTTGTTTCCCTCCCTTCTTAAAAGACCTGCCCTGCAGGATGGAATGCTTCAGTCCCCAAGGAAACTGCTACACAACATCCTCAGCGAAAGCAAGCCACAGCTGGGCAAAGTCAGTGACCACGTGATCATGAGGTACACAGCTCCAGCTGAGACGACTACAACACAACCCCCACACCCCAGGTGCAGGAAATGAGGCACCAAAGCGGTCAGAAGGCTTGTAAGAGCCAGAGGACCAGGAAGGCTGCTGCAAGATTGTGTCTCCTAAAAATGACTGGGAAGCTATACTTAGGATACCGCAATAATATAGATTCCTAAACAAGACCTAAAGAATGACAATGCCAGTAGACACACTAATGTGAGAGCAACGACTCTCACAGGGCCCAACCCTAAACAAACAAACAAAAAAAACTACAGTCAACTGAAGGATATTGAGAGAAGGAGAATTAATCTCTCCCAGGGATGACCACCTGCTCTGTTGTTCATTCAATACCGAGTGGTCAGCCCTGGAATCAAATACATAAAAGCAGCACCGAAGAGACTCAGCAGGTTCTGGTTATGTATTTACACACGCATAGATGTATGCAACAATAATAATTAAACTAAAAGAGACCGTGGATGTGAGTGAGTGGGACTGTGGGAGAATGGAAGCGGGAGAATAATGATGTAATTATATTTTAAGTTTTAAAAAATGCCAAAAATGTTGTCTCTCACTGATAGTCATGCATGGCAAGTTACTTACCATTTCTCTGCCTCTAGTCTGTCTTTTGTAACCCAGTTGTTCCTAGTTCAGAGGGTAAAGTGACCAACTTCTGCAAAGCTCCAGTCAGAGTGGCTCACAGGAGGCAGTGGAAGCTGGGTATTATTGCTGTTCTTCAACAAAAGCACCCTTTCATTTGGCTTCCTTCTAGGATTCATTATTATGTGTCTGTTTCCCTTGCAGCATTACAAGCTCTGTGTGGGTACCTCCCTTGGATTGGACTAAGGTCAACAGCAGTCTATCCCCACAGGATGCAGGCTTTAGAGATGGATTATGCATATCACAAATAGCAAAATGTTAGATTTATTGAGGCACCTATGGTGCCAGACAGTCTACTTTGGATATGCGCACAATATCTTATACCCCGTCAGTGACTAAGCCATTGTATTCTGTATTCATGTTCCTTGTCCTCTGTCCTCAAAACAAGATGACCACACTTGGGGGGTGGGAGGGTGACGGTTTGTTGGCTATGCTCCTGTTCTTCTTCGAAGGAAATGCCCCTCTGAAATAAAGGAAGGGCTTTGACCTGATGTAGAAGTAGATGTAGAAAGAAGCCCTATTGGCCTAGCTTCGTTTTTGATGTTGTGATCAAACACACCAATGAAAAGCAATCCAAGGAGAAAGCTTCCACTGTAGTTCACAATTCCAGCATACAATCCATCATAGCAAGGAAGGGCAAGCAGCAGAGACTCGACAGTTCTGGTCACAGCACATCCGTAGTCAGATGCGCAGAGGAACGAAGATGGGCGTGTGAGTTCTCAGCCAGGCCTGGCTAATTCTGTACAACTGATGGTCCCAAACCAGGAATGGTGCTGCCCTTTAGGCCTGGTCTTCCCACATTAGCAAAGACACTCAAGACAATTCCTGCCCTTCCCCCAAGGCCAACCTGATCTAGAAGGTTCTTCATTGAGACTATTTTCCCAGACGATTCTACATTGTATCAAGTGTATGATTAAAAGTAGCATAGGGGATAGAAAAGACACAATTTAAATTTTGATGGATTCTTCCTTTACTTTAGTAGGATTGTACAAGGACCTTGCATGTCAAATAGAAAATTTCTTGTAGCACACAAAATCTTTTCTTTTCTTTGTCCCCATTCTGTTTTCCAGCCCATGTCTCTACTGATCTGATAGCCACATCTATTTCCCATAACAATTGAAGCATACACTGAAATATTAAACAATTCATCCAATATGTATAATTTTATACATAATACATATGGAATGTGCTACTAATTACATTGACAATAAGAAATCCTTAATTGTAAAAATGCAAAATATTTTATTTTATAAATGTATTTAATGACATTTCATTGTTTTCAAATTTTAAACATCTTCAATTTCACTTAAATAAAATTTGCTTTAAAAATTTAATTTACAAGCCGGGTATGGTGGTACATGACTTTAATTTCAACATTTGGGAGGCAGAGGCAGGTAGGATCTCTGAGTTCAAGGTCAGTCTGGTCTACAGAGCAAATTCCAGGATATCCAGGGCTACACAGAGAAACCTTATCTCAATAAAATAATAATAATGATGATGATAATTTATAGAGCCATAGAGATAGCTCAGTGTTTAAGGTGTTTGACACACAAACATGAGGGCCTGGAACTCAATTCTAGAACTCATGTTTTAGGTTTGTTTGCTTTGTTTTTAGAGCCCAGTATGGAGGCAAATGCTTGTAATCTCAGTGCTAGAGAGACCTGGCTAGCTGGACAACCAATCCACCTCAGTAGCCCGGCCTCTTCAGTGAGCCCCAGGTCCAAAAGATGACTTGTTTAAAAGATGGTGAATGTCCTGACTTACAGCACTTGATGTTGTCTTCTGGACCCCACATGCACACACACACACACATATATGTGCATATGCACATGAACATATGTGCACTAACGTGAACACTCATACATGCAGACTGATTTATAGAAGTCAAACAGGGTGGTCCATGCCTACATTTATAGCACTTGGGAGACTGAGGCAGGACAATTGCCCTGAATCCAAAGTTGGCAGTGGTTACACAGTGTGTTTCAGTTCAACCTAGAATACAGAGGGAGTTAGTCAAAACACCTATATCAACCATTCAGACAATAAAAAGTTACTACAGAGGGAGACCCTTGGTCAAAACACCTATACCAACCAACCCGACAATAAAATGTTAGGCTATAGCTTCTAAATACTTAAATATATAGTATAAGGACTTCCGTTTATACTCTTGACAGGACCTGGCAAAAGGGAGATGGGTCTTTTAATAAAACCAAAGACCAGGTTCCATTCATTCACTGCCCAGAACATCAATGCGAAACACACAACATGCCCCTCCAAATGCTCAGTTGTTGTATTTTCCCTGTGGAGTAAAATCCTGCAAGAGTATCAAGTGCCGCTGAGCTGATAAGCCTTTTGCCATTCTGAAATTAGACTTTCAGATGCGGCAACAATGAGGCTCTGTCTGCTCCGGCTTCGAGTGGAGCCCCTGCACACACAGACGCTCTGCCAAAAGTGGGCTTCTTCCTTCCTAACCACTTCCTTCCCCACACCGCACTGGCGACCCTTCCCAACCCATCTCCTGGGACGATCAGATTCAACGGAGCAGGAAACCTGGTAGAGAGGTTAATACGATCAGATCCCAAACCTGGAAAGGCTTAAATCTGAGGGTTTAGTTGCTAATTTTAGTCCCAGGGTAGGACAGTCATGGAGTATACTATACCTCTGTTTAAATAATCTTCCTTAATGATGATGGAAAAGGAAAAGAAATCAGTTTAAAGATGGAGACAGGAAAGAGTTTTGTCGTCAATGTTCCGGCTTGTGCTTATGCCCATTTAGCCTGTACAGAAAAACAAAGCCACACAACACTCCCAGCTTAGAGGGGAAAGACCAACACGATTTTGGATTTGTGACAAGATATAAAAAGTATGATATAGACCTCCCACTGAGTTTCTCCGGATCAGTTTAAACCAGTCCTCCCGCTTCGTTGTGGTGGCATTTCTCTTAAAATTCTTTTTTGCTTCCCCAACTCTTCACCTCCCTGCCAAAGTTTAAAATATAATGCCAATACTCCTAATCAGTTTGGTTTTAAGCATCTTACTGTGTTTAAAGGCTTCGGCCAGCTTTTTTTTTTTTTTTTTTTTTTTTTTTTTTTTTTTTTTTTTTTTTTTTTTTTTTTTTTTTTTTTTTTTTTTTTTGCTCAGGTTGAGCATCTTGTTGGCATCCTGGGAGATGGTACAGCACTCGCTGTAGATCTGTTTCCCTTATTTAGTTAAACTCCCATGCACAATGCTTCCAAACCAGATACTTTCTTTTCTGAAGGATGTCAGTACACTCTGCCTGGCTTCCTCTCTCAAATGTCTCCACTTGAGGCTGGTAATGGCCTTTCTGTTTTTTCAACACAGCACCTTGGGCTAAGCAAGATGTCCTCACAAAGCCAATAAATAAGAAAAACAATTGCATCTCTGTTTATCAACCCGAGGTCTTATTCTCATCTGCATTTTGCCACTTAAGGCAAAATCAAGGACTCGCGGGCTGCTTGTATTTATCTCTTGCCTGCCAAATGGCACTCTGCTCTCTTACTCCTCAGACCAGGACCAGAAATCGACTTTAAGTTATGATTATTTGATGACTTTATTTGGTTCTTTCATATTTCCAGGGCTTTACTTTTCATCCATAAAATTAAAAGTAGAAGGGAAAGCCATATTTGTTTTTCTTAATTGAACCTTCGCTTAATTAAATTGGATTTTTACAGGCAGCCTCGGGCTTCTTATCTGCATCCTCGGGGGACTCTCACTGCCTTCAGCCCTGTGGCCGAAGGTTGTGGTTTGCACTGTTGTTGTTTTTAAAATATATGTCTCTTACTGTTTTTTGGAAAGTGGCCATTGCTAACATGGGGTTTCTTCCTTACTTCCAAGTTTATGGTGGCCAGATGCTCTAGGATAAATGCTTATTTGAAACTTGATTGTTTTTTTTCTTTCATAGCTAAAGCTTTATGTCTAGAAATCAGTGAGCCTGCAAACATTGTTTCTTCTTAAGAATTAAAAATAAATCACATGTGCACCTAAGAGTCTTCCCCTCCTGTGTGTATGTGTGTGTCTGTGTAGGTATGTGTTTGTGTGGTGCGTGTGTATGTGTATCTGTGTTTGTTTGTATATGTATGTGTTTGTGTGGTGTGTGTGTGCACTTGTGTGTGTGCATGTGTTTGTGTGCTTGTATGTATTTGTCTGTGCATGTGTTTGTGTGATGTGTGCATGTGTGTGTCTGTGTCTGTCTGTGTATGTATTTGTGTGGTGTGTTTGTCTGTTTATGTACTTGTGGTGTGTGTGTATTTGTCTGCATATGTGTAGGTGTGGAGTGTGTGTATGTGTCTGTGTATGTGTTTGTGTGGTGTGTGCATGTATGTGTGTCTGCGTTTGTCTGTGTATGTGTTTGTGTGTGTGTATATATATTTGTCTGTGTTTGCCTGTGTATGTGTATTTATTTGTGTGGGGTGTGTGCGTGTGTGTAAAATGCTACAGTCATCAACTCTGCAGATTCCCCAATATTCTCCCAGGAAACTAATGTGTCACTAACTGTTTGAAACCAAGAGGGGAAAGTGAGAAGAAAAGTGACAGGTCACAGGAGGGTGTTGCGCTGTGCGGGTCAGTTTTTGTCAGCTCAACACAACGAGAGTCATCTGGGAAGAGGGACCGGTTGAGGCATTGCCTCCATCAGAAGCACACTAGGATGGGAAAGGATAAAGACTAGACTGACAGATTAGGCAGCTGTCAGTACTAATGGTCGAGGCAATGTTCAACATCAACCACACATAAGGTCCGCATTTCACAGGAGAACGTTTACTATGTGCGGGCATTTATAAAAGTTTTGCTTTCCAAAAGTCAATGAATCTGCCTAATTTATTGTAGGTTGCTGTGACGCCCTTCATCAATCGTGCTGGCTAATTTTCATTGCCAGCTTGACTGGATTAAGGAAAATCTTTGGGGACTTAGTGAGAGTCACCTGTGGGATAGTTACAACTGCATTCTGAGAAAGGATTAACCTAGGACCTGTGGCCAGCGCTGGCCCAGGACCTGGGATCCTTGGCTGAATACAAAGTGGACAGGGGAGACAGCAAGGCAAGTGCCAACATCCAACTCTGTTTACTTCTGCACTGTGGGTTAAGTGTGTTCAGACACCTTTTGCCCCTGCCACATGCCTCTTAACCATGACAGAGTCTATCGCTTCAAGTTTGGAGCCAAGAAAATCTTTGATCTCCTTCTTTGATTTGCTTTTATTGGGTCATTTGCCACAGAAATGAGACAAATAACTAATCAACCAGCTTTTTGTTGTTGTTGTTGATAAGTATCTCTTATTGATACCTCACTGCTTTCTTTGCGAGTACCAGTAATGTTCAGAAGAGCAGGCGAGCAAGTGAGAGTGGCAAAAATACCGTCAAGAAAGTCAAGACAGGAAGTTGTAGAAGCTGAGTAGAGTGGGAAGCTCCGATCATGCAAGGTCCATAT
>NW_026067946.1:3173632-3180134 GCF_014885135.2 Alexandromys fortis
AAAAAAAAAAAAGGCCTTCAGATATTATCAGTGTTGAAAACTAAGGTCAGGCTATCTAGTGTGTAAGTTCACATAGACCCGCAAGGAAAATGAACTGCCTTTTTGTGTAAGTGAGAATTCCAGTTTAAAAACAAAAAAAAAAACAAACAAAAAAACTATTTCCCTAGGGATCCTCATGTCTCTGCTTCCTCAGTGCTAGGATTATAGGTCTTGCTGCTGTGCCTGCTCTCGCTCACCCCAATCATGTTCTCTTGCTTGAGGGCCAAGCATTTACCACCTGAGTCAGCTGCCCAGTGTTTCCCCAAAAGAGAAGGTCTCAGCACTCCGTTCTTGCCTGCAAACCATACGGGTGATGACCGGATGTCTTAAGGGTTTCCTTGCCATAATAAAACATCCTGACTAAAAGCAACATGGGGGAGAAAGGATTTATCTCAACTGAGACTTCCATGTCACCGTCCATAATTAATGACAGTCAGGGCATGAATGCAAAGCAGGAATTCATGGTAAGAACCTGGAGGTAGGAACTGAAGCAGAAAGCACGGAGAAACGCTGCTTACTGGCCTGCTCTTTATGGCTGGCTCAGCCTCATTTCTTATTCATCTCAGGGACCCCTGCACAGCCCAAGTGGGCTGGACCCTTCCGCATCATTCACCAATCAAGAAAATGCCGCCACAAGTTTGCCTGTAGGCCAATCCTACGAAGGTAATTTTCTCAGTTGAGGTTCCCTCTCCTTAGGTGACCCTAGCGTGTGTCAAGTTAACATGGAAACTGGCCATCGCACAGGGTAAAGATTGGACCTCATGAAATCTCAAACAGGGAGGGATGGACAACACAATGACGGTGTAATTAAAAGTTGAATTGATACCTTTTGGGTTTCAGGATGTCAAACTGTTTTTTGAAGTAGTAAGAAAGCACGCCTTATTCCTTATGGGGTAGAATAAGGACAAATTTCCAATTACACTGCGGAGGAGAAACTTGATCTATTTACTTTTTAAAAGAATGGTGCTATGGAATTAAATTTTGTGGGTTTTCTTTTATTTAGGCCTAAAAAGAACAAAAAAAGCAGAAACATATATAGATACACATATATAGGAAGGATTGAAAATATATTTCAATATTTCCTGCTTTGATGAGACTATGTAAAACATCAATGGTGGAGAGTAATACACTATCTGAATCATTGCTCTTCAAGGAAGGGGCCATGAAATTACAGCATTAAAATCTCCCAGGAACCTGTGAGAAATTATGAAACTTGGGGACTTAACCAAGACAGAGCAGATCAGAATCTGCATTTTTATTTTATTTTATTTATTTATTTATTTATTTATTTATTTTTGATTTTCGAGACAGGGTTTCTCCGTAGCTTTTGGTTCCTGTCCTGGAACTAGCTCTTGTAGACCAGGCTGGCCTCGAATTCACAGAGATCCACCTGCCTCTGCCTCCCGAGTGCTGGGATTAAAGGCGTGTGCCACCACCGCCCGGCTAGAATCTGCATTTTTAAACAATTCCCTAGGTGACACAGAAGCACATGAAGATGTTCTAGGCAACGTTCTCCAAAGTCAACATATAAATGAGACCCTGGAAACTACCCTTTTCTCCATCGACCACATACAAATTCTCCTTCCAAGCACCAATTGTTGGCAAAGTAAGCATCACTTCGAAAGCAAACCTTCTGACACCACCCCAGGTCCCTTTGTTCCCACATCTCTTCTGTAATGCTGCTGAGAGCAGAGGCCTTCATCTTGCACAGGTTCTTTCCTATGATTTTGGAAATCTGGATAACAGCTATGGAAAGATAGCAGAAAGAAACAGCGCTGTGGCTGGGCAGCAGTGGCACACGCCTTTAATCCCAGCACTCAGGTGGCAGAGGCAGGCAGATCTCTGTGAGTTCCAGGCTAGCCTGGTGGATAAGGCTGTTGCACAGAGAAACTCTTGTCTCAAAAAATCAAGAAGAAAGACAAAAAGAAAAAAGAAACAATGCTCTGTAGTGTTAAGTCTGGAGCTTAACTCCAGTCCCTGGCACTCATCCCAGCCCCCCTGGCCTGGGAGTTGCACTAATCTGGACTCCAAATCCCAGCATGCCAGGTCCTGACCCCTCCCTTGGGGAGGGTCAGAACCACTCCCACAGGGTTTTTAAGTGAGCGCCCAGAGGAGAAACACGGGTCCGGGTTTGCATGTACTCCCTGCTTTCCAGTCTCCCTGCCATGCCCTTGGCCACCCAAGAGCGCTGTATTTAATAAAATGATGGACATTTTGATTTGGTTTGATCTGACCTAATTGGATTTCTTTGTGCCAGCAGAGCCATTTTTCTTAGGATTTTTTTCCCTAACATGTAGTCGTATCAAAGAGTTTCACAATAGCCCAGAATGGAGTATCACAAAAGGTTTATTTATTTGGGGATAAACTCATAGTAAAAGTAGCAATCTGGTCCTCTTCGTGCGCTGGGAACTGGGAACCGAATCCAGCAGAAAAAGGGCTATTTGTCAGCTCTTAAAGAGTGTGAGACCACGTCCAAAGTGGGCCAGTATCTTAAAGGATATTGGCTGAAAGCGTTCCCACGACAATGCTGTGTGGCTCATAGAAAAAAAAAAATAATGTGAAAGATAGGGGGAAAAACACAAAAGAAAAGTAACAAGGAAAGGAGAAACAAATTCTTGTATGTTTTACTTTATTTATATGAAAACAGATTACCTAAATATAAAAATGATGGATAGTAAAAGTTTTCTCATACCATCTTCGAAGAAATGGTAGCCTATCAAACTAGACACCAAAATAAAATGCAACAACAGTATTCTAGAAACACTGTCATTCCAGGAGACACTAAAGGAAGTTTTGCCAGCTATGGTGGGATCCACTCTGGATTTTGTGTGGAAATGTGTTCTGCTCACTCGGATGAACACTAAAGGGTAGGAGTTCTTGGTTGAGTGGTGAGGGAACGTTTGCTTTTCTTAAAACCGAAATGGGAAAGGTAGCTTTCAAAGTGTCTGTTTCATTTTGTATTCCTATCAGAAATAAACGAGAGCTTCTGCTCACGCCAGGATTTGATTCAGTTGTGTGACTGTTTCTGGGGTAACGTGAAGAAGTGCACGTTCTCCCCAGACAGGGCGCTGATGATAGACCGGAACCAGCGATTGTACTGGAGTTACATACAGAGCGCAGATAAGGGGTTACCTGCAGGCGTGTGGATGACACAAAGGCAGTTACCGTTTGGCTTTCTTTTAATTTTTCTCTAGGAACGGGAGTTACATAAAACTTGGCACATTCATGTTTGAGTGACTGGGACAGACCCTTTTTTCTGTTCTTCCTCTTTTCTGTCTCTCCTCCCCCCCCGGGGACTGCTTTAGCATTTTATGAACCTGGCTCACATACCAATGTAAACCATTCAGATCTACTTAGCTCATAAGGACATGTTATTACTATTCATCAGTAATCAGGGCTCAGGAAAGCTACTAAAACCCCAAGCCCTGTGAATTGGCTCCTATCTTAAACTTCCCTGCACACAATCCTGCCTGACCCAGTGAACTGGACATTAAATGCTACCATGCCCACCTCTCAACAATGCCTGTCTTCTCTCTGTTTAGTCTTCCAGTCCTTCATATCATAGCGACCTCAGCCAGTGATAATCAAGTCCGTACAGGCCTTTATAAGGGACTTATTTCTACGGGCTTGCTGCAGATGATGGCAGCTTTTACCTCAAGGAAGGATGGGGACTTCCATCACTCAACTCCATTTCTCTGGCCAGTAGACTGATCCTGTTGATCCCCGAGTTCCATTGCCTCCTGAATCAAGTTGAGAAGCTATTTTATTCCGTTTAAAGTCTTCCTCATTTCGAGTATTTCTGATGCAGGGCAGTCCCTAATTATCAAGGTTTTCTTCACTAGACCATCACAAGGCCATTGTCTGCATGCTAAATTATGACTTTTTCTTTGCTCTGCATTAAAAGTTGGGCTAGAGAGCTATCTGATGTTGCTTGTACCTCACCCTCTGCCCCTTCATTGCCCAACTCTTCCCGTGCAATCCTAGAAATGATCTTTAACACACATGTGGCTTTTATTCTTTTTTTCCCATCCTACCAGCTGTAAAAAAAAAAAAATGGCAAGCCAATACCTCCATTTCATTCTCTCTTGTTTCTGCTTTTCCTGCCAAACTGAGGTTAATGCAGAGGATAGCATCCACATGTCCCTTTCCCATTGAAATTCCTCTCTTATGCATACATATTCTTTCTGAGCAGACAGCTTAGCCTTAGCTGCATATTTTACCATCCACGACAAAGCCATATAACAGCTGTCACAGCCGCTCACAATCCCATCTTACATGGTATGCGATGGAGTGGCTAGTCCATTGCCATTTTGACGTTGTCTCTGTATTTATGAGGCAGATCCCATACCACCCTGGAAGTCTCCAGAAAGACATTTGTCTTTTCTTTGTGGGTCTGTTTTATTTTACTTAGCATAATGTCCTCCAGTCTCACTCATATTATGACAAATGGGAAGACACTGGTTTTCTTTATTGCTAATAATAATCGCTAACACACATGCATACACACATACATACACACACACACGAGAGAGAGAGAGAGAGAGAGAGAGAGAGAGAGAGAGAGAGAGAGAGAGAGAGAGAGAGAGCGCATTCATCCAGTTTGGACACTTATTTCCAGATCTTGGCAGAGTAGATGCCTGGGAAATGCAGATAGCTATAAGAAAATGATGTTTATATTTTCTGGGGGTAGATATCCAAAAGAAAGCATATAGTTTTAATTTCCTAAGTACCCTTGTATGTTTCCCTTTAATGGTTGTACCAGTCTTCATTTCTGCTCACTGTGGACATGAGCTCTCTTTTCTCTACTTCCTGGCCAGCATCTATGATTTGATTTTAGGAAACAGCCGCTCTAATCATTGTCACGTGGTACTTCCCAGCAATTTTCACTTTGCATTTCCCGAAGGATTAATAATAAGTTTCAATGCTTGTTGGCAATTGTTATTTTTCTTCATTGAAGACATCTCTTTTGCTCATTTTTAACTGTATAATTCTTTACAGTCATGCAAGTTCTTATATCTTTTGGACATTGACTGCTTATTAAACATATGGATTACAAATATCTTTCCCAGCCGGAGGCTGCAGTTTCATTTTGTTGGTCATTTACTTTGCTTTGCAGAAGTTTTTAGAGTTGGAGTCTGTTCCATTAATTTTATATTTGCTTTTACAGAAAGAATGTTTTTTGGTGTTATATACAAACACATCATTGCCAAGGCTAATGGTTAGGAGGCTTTACCCAGAGTTCTCTTCTAAGAATTTTATTCTTTCTGATCTTATATTTAGGTCTTTAATCCACTTTTGAGTTTTATGTAAAGATTCAATTTCATTATTTTTCATGAAGATATCCAATTTTCTCAGTAATATTTATTGAAAAATTAGCCTGTTCTTATTGTGTCCTTTCCAAAAGGAGTTGTTTGTTTAGATTTGTATTTATTTGGTGGAATATCTGTTTTCTAGTAGCGTCTATGTTTGTATACAGGTACCCAGTGGTTTTGATTAATATGATTTTACCATGCAATTTTAATACAGCAACTGTCACGTGATACCTTCAACTTTTCTTCCCTTTAGAATGGCTTTTGCTAGTCAGAGTCGTCTCTGGTTTTATTTGTTCTATTTGTTAGTTCATTGGGGGAAACCGTTAGACTATTTTGTCTCTTTCTTTAGTACTACAAACATGTCTTAGGACTGGCTCTGTTGTGTGCGTAAGTTTTAGTATGTGGGTCATTGCCGTTTGTCACAAGGTATGTTCATACTTACTTTTGACTCCTTGTATGAGACATATCTCATAGTTACTGCATTAATGACGACATCTTGACGAGACAGCAAGTACTTGACCTAACTACTTTAAATGAGAAAAGATTTATTTAGCTCCCCATTTTGAGTTCTCTGTGAGAAGGATATGGCATCTTATGGTGGCCAGGAGCAGATAGGGAAGGAATGGTTGAGCCCTGGTTTTCTCTTTCTCCCTCTTATTCCATTGGGGCTTGCATCCTTTCACACTCTGGGCCAGTCTTCCTTCCTTAGTTAATCCTGTCAAGAAACAGACATACCTGGAAGGATGCTACTCTGGTTGCCTGGGTGTCTCCCAATTATTATTAAACATTATTTACATATCTGTGAATTTTCCAAGATTCCTAATGTTATTGATGTCTAGTTTCATATCGTTGTAGTCTGAGATAAAGTTATGAATGATTTCAATCCTTGTGAATATGTTAAAGCTTGCTTTGTGATTTAACAAATGTTCTATCCTAAATAGTATTCCCTGTGTGCTAGAGAAAAAAAATGTACATTATGCTAAAAGTGGAGATAGTACTGTAGAGACTTGCCAGGTTCATTTGTTATAGACTGAAATTACTCTAGTATTTTCTCCATAAATTATCTAGACATTAGAATGGTAGGTATTAGATATTTAAATCACTTGCTTTTTATTGCATCGCTATGCATCCTTGCCTTTATATCTCTTATT